>NC_090654.1:142792324-142889799 GCF_040937935.1 Hyperolius riggenbachi
CAGCACACATAACACTATGTACAGCAGTCAGAGAATATGGTGGCAATTATATACAAGAACGCAACCACCACATACATACACACCATACAATCAAGGCAAGATGCAAAAACCCCAATCCCTATCTATCTATCTACCTAAATATATACAGGATATATATACACACACAGATACACCGGACAAAGATATACAATATATACACGAAACGCAGTACAAGAAGGCAGGCACAAAATCACAGTCAGGACAAAGCATAGGTCAGCAACAATCGAGCAATCACGGTACACAAGGAGCAGGCAGTAAACGAGGTCAGACAGAATCTAGGTTCAGAAACAGGATAACAGATACAGGATACCAGAGAACCAGGGTTGTCCAGATACTCCAGCTAGCGAGCACAAAGTTCTGGCCAAGGTTGCTCCTTGCAGGGCTCTTAAATAAGGAGGACACACCTGCAGCATGATTGACAAGCAAAGTCCATAGAGAGCAACCCTTGCAGTGGCAGAGCTGTCTCCAGCCAGCATAGAGCCACCCAGTGGTGGAACAAGGAAAGTTCAGGTCCTGCAAAGTCTCTAGAGCCATCTGCTGGTGGAATAAAGGAAGTTCAGAGTTCAACACAATGCTGCCACCAGCAGGCAGGAAGTGGCATGACCATATTCCTAACACTTTCAATCCATTCATTTGATTCAATACAAAAAGAACAGGCTCATTGATGAGCCGGTTACTATTCCTTAGGATGCGTCCTGTGCGGACGCATAGCACCAGCTCCCGCGATCTCTCCCCACCTGCCTGCACCTGTCACTCTCACCTAGGGTGGCACCCGGTGCACCAGGTGCCAGGCTAGGTGAGGGTGACAGGTGAGGAGGCGGGGAGGACAGCGGGAGCCGGCGCTATGCGTCTGCACGCAGGACGCATTGTACGGTATAGTATTGCTAATTGCCGCAGGAGATCTTCAATCAAGGTAATTGATGATCGCAAGAGAGAGGATACTTTATACGATGGATCATTTCCGAGGATATATTGGCGTGAGAACATTTTTTTAAAGGTACAGGTAAGTATTTGTGGTTAATTAAGATTATTAAAATACTTTTCTCGTGGTTGTGTTTTTATTTCATTTAACCCTTTGTGGAAATGGGTAAGGGGTACTTTGTACCCCTATACTCATTTCTCCTGGGAGGGGGGTGGGCATCTGGGGTCCCCTTCTTAAAGGGGACTCCCAGATGCCACCATGAACCCCCCCAGGGAGTCATCGCCCCACCTCCTCCTGGGGCATCGGAGGTGGGGAAGAGCCCCTTGTCCATGGATTGGACAAGGGCTATGGGGAGGAGGGGGAGGCTTGGCCGCCCCTCCCTCCCAGAGCCCCCCCATACCATGGACCATGCGGGCTGGTATAGCTCAGGGTGCGAAGCCCCAGTCGGCCGGGGCTCCGCATTCTGGCTATCCCAGCTTGCATGGGGGACAAGGGGTTACAGAGGCTCGGGAGGGGGTACCCCACGTCGGTTTTTTTTTAAATTTATTTCCCACAGTCAGAACATAAAAAAAAAAGAAAGTTGATTGCAAATTTCGCATCCTGAGCTATACCAGCCTGCATGGTCCATGGTATGAGGGGGCTCTGGGGGGAGGGGCGGCCAAGCCTCCCCCTCCCCCCCGGAGCCCTTGTCCAATCCATGGACAAGGGGCTCTTCCCTGCCTCCCTTGCCCCAGGTGGAGGCGGGGGCGACGACACCCTGGGGGGGTTTATGGTGGCATCTAGGAGTCCCCTTTAAAAAGGGGACCCCCAGATGCCCACCCCCCTCCCAGGAGAAATGAGTATAGGGGTACAAAGTACCCCTTACCCATTTCCACAAAGGGTTAAATGAAATAAAAACGCACCAACGAGAAAAGTCCTTTAATGTTCAAAATCAACCAGAAATACTTACCTGTACCTTTAAGAAAAAAATCCCACGCCAATTAGGTCACAGTATCCTCTATCTTGCGACCTTCTGTTACATCTTAATTGAAGATCTCCGCCGCCCCGACGCCACACACGCCACCCCCGCCGCACTGCTCTTAGCTATACTTAGTATAGCTTAGAGCAAAAAGCATCTTTAAATTTTGGTTCCAATGGTCCCCATTGGTTCCTTATCAGACCAATGGGGATCAGGAGGATCCCCATTGGTCGATGAGGAACCAATGGGGAGCCTTGGAGCCAAATTTTAAAGATGCTTTTTGCTCTCAGCTATTAGTATAGCTGAAAGTGCGTCTATACAGACGCATTACCGCTGGCTCCCGCTGCCCTCCCTGCCTCTCTCACACCTGTCACCCTCACCCATGCTGGCACCCAATGCACCCATGGGTGCCAACATGGGTGAGGGTGACAGGTGTGAGAGAGGCAGGGAGGGCAGTGGGAGCCAGCGGTAATGCGTCTGTATAGACGCACTCTCAGCTATACTAAGTATAGCTAAGCAAAAACCATCTTTAAAATTTGGCTCCAAGGCTCCCCATTGGTTCCTCATCAACCAATGGGGATCCTCCTGATCCCCATTGGTCTGATAAGGAACCAATGGGGACCATTGGAGCTAAAATTTAAAGATGCTTTTTGCTCTAAGCTATACTAAGTATAGCTAAGAGCAATGTGGCGGGGGCGGCGTGTGTGGCGTCGGGACGGCGGAGATCTTCAATCAAGATGTAACAGAAGGTCGCAAGATAGAGGATACTGTCGTGGGACCTAATTGACATGGGATTTTTTTCTTAAAGGTACAGGTAAGTATTTCTGAAGATCGCAAGACAGAGAATACTGTAGTCGTGGGACATAACAGATCATAGCGCGGGACCTTTTCCGAGTATAATGGCGTGGGATTTTTTACTTAAACATACAGGTAAGTGTTTCTGAAGAACGCAAGATAGAGGGTACTGTCGTGGGACCTAATTGGCATGGGAATTTTTTCTTAAAGGTACAGGTAAGTATTTCTGGTTAATTTAGAACATTAAAGGACTTTTCTCGTTGTTGCGTTTTTATTTAATTTAACCCTTTATGGAAATGGGTAAGGGGTACTTTGCACCCCTATACTCATTTCTCCTGGGAGGGGGGCAGGCATCTGGGGTCCCCTTCTTAAAGGGGACTCCCAGATGCCACCATGAATCCCCCCAAGGAGTCGTCGCCCCCACCTCCTCCTGGGGCACCGGAGGTGGGGAAGATGCCCTTGTCCATGGATTGGACAAGGGCTCCGCGGGGGAGGGGGAGGCTTGGCCGCCCCTCCCCCCCCGGACCCCCCCATACCTTGGACCATACGGGCTGGTATAGCTCAGGGTGCGAAGCCCCAGTCGTCCGGGGCTCCGCATTCTGGCTATCCCAGCCTGCATGGGAGACAAAGGGTTACGGAGGCTTGGGAGGGGGGACCCCACGTCATTTTTTTCAAAAAATTTCCCACACTCAGAACATTAAACAAAAATCAAAATATAAAAAAAAATTATTTTTTTTTAAATATTGTTTCCCAGTATCTTTTAACATATCCTGAAAATTAGGTGTTGCTAGGATTTAAGGGGACTTTGCTATTAACTGCTAAAGTCGGCGGGAATTGTTTCCCGCAGAAATGTCATTACGCATTTAAATGGATACTTTTTTTCCTTTGAACTTTTAAAAATCGATTTTCTCAAAAGGTATAAGGTCTTTTTGAAAAAAAAATGTTTCTTCTTCTTCTCACTGTTCTTCTTAACATTCCCTACACATTTGGTGTTTCTGGTATTTAAAGGGGCTTTGCTATTAACCGCTAAAGTCGGCGGGCGTTTAATTTTCCCACGGTCAGAAGGAGAATTTTCAAAATCGATTTTCTCAAAACTTATAAGGTCTTTTTGAAAAAAAAAATTTCCTCTTGTTCACAATTTTCTTCTTAACATTCCCTGCAAATTTGGTGTTTTTAGCTTTTAAGGGGGCTGTGCTATTAAACGTTAAAGTCGTTAAAGTCAGACATTTTCCAAACGGCAGCAAAGCAGGGCTTAAAACGATAAATATCGTTCAGGCACGACAAAAAAAAAAACAAGTTTTAAAACGATAAATTTACTTCAAAAGGTCTGCACTATTTTAACCTTTAAAACGATAAATATCGTTTTAAACAAATATCGGGCAGAAGGGGGCGCCGTTATTTAACCGGCGCAATTTTTCACTGTACCCTTCAGTCTTGCTCAGCTCTGCATATGTTCTTCCTCCCTTCTCCTCTACTGTAGAATTACCTCCTAGCAATCACATACACACGATTTGTCAAGAGCATCACCCCTCCTCTGGAAACACCTTCCAAAACACATTCACACTCTCTAACCTTTTTGAAATCTTTAAGCGCTCTCTCAAAACTCACTTTTTCAGAGACGCATATGCTCTAACTTAGGCCATTCCCCTTCAACCTCTGGCCAAGTTGTGCTCCTTACTAAATATAACCTAAAAAACACACTGCCTCTAGGTATACATATTGTATATTGTCCCTCCTCTTGTTTCCTCCCTATTGCTTAGATTGTAAACTCGCAGGGGCAGGGCTCTCTCACCCTTTTGTCTCTTGGAATTTGCAATATATTTTGATCATCATGTTACCTGTCACTGTAATTACTATGTCAACCAATTCTGTATTGTTTATTGTATTTATAAAACGCCAACATATTACACAGCACTGGACATTCGTTTAGGTTACAGACAATATTTAGGAGTGACATAGAGCAATACGACAATACAGGAATACAAGAAAAAACAGATCACAGTACGAGTACAAGGTAATGCTTAGTCAGTCACTGGATGGGAGCATGGAGATTAGGCAAATTGAGTTTACTCAAATGCATAGCATGGGTGCACAGTAATGGAGGCATACCTCCCACCTTTTTGAGATGAGAAAGAGGGACACTTAAGCCACGCCCCTGATCACGCCCCCGTCACAACCCTAGTCACACATACAATAAAGATTTCATAAGAAAAATATGTTGTTTTATAATTCAAACCACACTGGTCCCTCCTATCCTGGCTCATTTTTCTTCATTTTAACACTTTAAAATTAGTAATATATCGATTTAAAGGATGGGAATAAAGTTTAGAGTCAATCAAACACATTTTTTAGTATAGAAATATATATATTTACATAGAGAGAGGGACAAAGTCTTGAAAGAGGGACAAATGAGGAGGAAAGCGGGACAGAGGGACAGGGCTCTCAAAGAGGCACTGTCCCTCCGGAAGAGGGACAGTTGGGAGTTATGATGGAGGTGCATGATCAGGTAGGACACAAAAGGAGGAGGACCCTGCCTGAAGGCTTACAATCTAGAGGGAGAGGTAGGGACATAAAAGGTAGGGACCAGAGTTCTGCTGCCGGTTTAAAGCACTTGTGAGGCGTAGTCGGCCAGAGTGAAAAGGTGAGTTTTGAGGGCCTTCTTGAAGATGTTGAAGGAGGGGGCTGTCTAATGGGTGGAGGTAGGAAGTTCCATAGTGTTGGAGCAGCTCTGGAGGTGTGCATGGGACTGGGTGATGCGGGGGGCGGTCAGTTCATTGGAGGAGCAGAGTGAGCGGCTAGGTGTATGCCTCCATGGCCGGCCTTTGACCTGAGCGACCGGAGCGGTTGCTCAGGGCGCCGGCTTCCAGGGGGGCGCACGCTTCCCTCCCTCCATAAAAGTTTATTCCCCTGCACAGCTTCCCTTATTCCCTCTGATTAATGTCCCCGCTCTGAGCTCCCTTCCCTCCCTCCCAGGGAACAGTGCAGGCAGTGGCTCTCACCTTCCATCTCGCAAACACCAGCAGCTTTGCTCAGCTCTTGGGGCATTTTTCTGAATGGTGGCTTTAAGGGTCCTCGCTTGGTGAGGTCATCAAGCAAAGCCCTTACAAATTAATTCAGAAGAATAGGACAGTGAGGCTGCAGAGCGGCAAGTTTGGCTCAGCCAGCGATGGATCTGCACAACAGGGGGAGAGAGATCGGAGTGCTGCAGCTGGAAGCTCGTCTAGCGGGAGAGGTGATAGTGGAGCTGAGGGCTGTGTAAGCTGGACAATTAAAACTAGTTTACTTTCTGTCTGACTTGGATCTGTTATCTCTGCAGTGTCCCCCGGACCCCCTCCCCCTCTCTGCTTTCTCACTTCTCACCATAGTATGATAGTTTATTTAACCCTGCACGTCCCAGCAACACTGAATAAAGACTGGAGCACTAGTGAGAAACTATTAATC
The DNA here is from genome assembly GCF_040937935.1 of Hyperolius riggenbachi. NCBI lineage: Eukaryota > Metazoa > Chordata > Amphibia > Anura > Hyperoliidae > Hyperolius > Hyperolius riggenbachi. The sequence continues at coordinate 142,798,480 of NC_090654.1, forward strand.
TCTCCACAGGATCTCCTCTGCCTCTACCACTTTATCTTCCCTTCTTTCTGATGTCCCACTTTTTTTTTTACACATCTATCTCCCTCCCCATTCTCATGCCTCTCTCCCTTCCACACAGTCCTTAGTATTTTTATTATTAAGGTGCCCATACATGGGTAGATCGACTAAGAGACAGATCTCTCTCTGATCGGAGAGAGATCTGCCGGCTGCCCATACACCACAGGCAATTATCTCAGGAATTAGTTTTGTGACGCCTCCTCTCTGATTTCCCCCCAATGTAAATATCCATCATGCCCCCCCAATTCGTGGCTTGTGCAGTATACTTTACCTGTCGGTGTCTGTTGCTGGCTTGACTCCGCACTACCTTCCAAACACACACTTCACGTAGTTGCCGGCATGTACGTGGGTACGTGTGTGACTTCTCGCATGCACCCACGTATACGCCAGCAACCAAGTGGGACACGTGTATGAGGATGGACCCCAAAGCCAGGGGCGGCCACTGACAGGTAAACTATACTACACAGGGCTGCAGGTTAGGGGGGCACATTTTACATTGGGGGGACAGCTCAGGGAGTTTTTCTCCTCATCCTGATATTGCACGCCATTGCTGCCGTGCACCTGATCGAGCATGCCAGCCCTACATCTTGCAGCATGTCCAATCGATACATGCAACCAATTTCATCCCCAAATTGGTTGCACTATTGATCAGGCATGTTCTTGCAGCACCGATTTATCTATGGCATGTGTGTGTGTGTAATTTGCATGTGTGTGTGAGATCTGCATGTGTGTGTGTGATCTGCATCTGTGTGATCTTTGTGTGTGTGATCTGCATGTGTGTGATCTGTGTCTGTGTGATCTGCATGCTTGTGTGTGAGATCTGCATGTGTGTGTGTGTGTGATCTGCGTGTGTGTTTGATCTGCGTGTGTGTGTGTGTGTGGTCTGTGTGATCTGTGTCTGTGTGTGCGTGCGTGCATGCGTGTGAAGAGGATGGGGGGGCACCAAAATCTGGTTACGCTCAGGGCGCTGTGAAACCTAAGGCCGGCCCTGTGTGCCTCTAAGTAAGATCGGAAATGTAGGTTGGACAGGTTTTGTGGACAGATTTGTAGGTCAGACACAGTATCTTGAATCTGATTCTGGACTGGATAGGAAGCCAGTGGAGGGATTTATAGAGGGGAGCCGCCATGGTGGAGCAATGGGAGGAGTGTATAATTCTGGCTGCTTCATTCATGATTGACTGCAGCGGGACTATTCAGGTCATAGGGAGACCAGACAGAAGAGCATTGCAGTAGTCAAGGCGGGAAATTAGGAGGGCATGAATGAGGAGTTTGGTGGTGGCAAAGGTCAGGAAAGGGCACATCTTGCAGATGTTACGGAGGTGGAAGTTACAGGACTTTGTGAAGTTTTGGATGTGGGAAGTGAAGGAGAGTGTGGAGTCCAGGGTGACACCCAGACAGCGGGCTTGAGAGGTGGAACGAATGGTAGTGTGGTTAACAGTGGCATGCACATCTGGGAGGTTCAGGTATGGGTGAGGTGGGAAGATCATAAATTCCATTTTGTCTACATTTAGTTTCAGGACATGCAGGAGGAGATACGCAGGAGGAGACCTTGTCCATGGTAATGGTGGATATGTCAGGAGTGTGGAAGTAGATCTGGGTGTCATCTGCATACAGATGATAGTTAAAACCCATGGAGGAGATAACCTTGCCAATGGGGGATGTGTGTTGGGAGAACAGCAGGGGGCCAAGGACTGAGCATTGGGGGCTCCCACCGAGAGGTGGTTGGAGGTGGATGAGGACTCATTGAAGGAGGTTGTGAAGGAGCAGTTGGAGAGGTAATATGAAAGCCAGGTCAGGGCGAGGTCGTGAATGCCCATGGACTGGAGGGACTGGAGAAGTAGGGGATGGTCTACCACGTTAAAAAGCTGCTGAAAGGTCAAGGAAGAGGAGAATGGAGTATTTACCTTCAGCTTTAGCTAGGGCAAGGTCATTGCCACTTGGTGAGAGCAGGTTCGGTTGAGTGAGCAGGCCGTAATCCAGATTGCAGTGAGTCTAGCAGTGAGTTAGCATTGAGGTACTGGGTCAGGTGTTTGTGAACCAGACGCTCAAGGAGTTTTGAGGCAAAGGGGAGGAGGGAAATAGGGCGGTAGTTGGAGGGTAGTGAGGGGCGAGGGAGGGTTTCTTGAGCAGGGGTAGTACAGTGGCCTGCTTGAAGTCTGAGGAGAAAGTGCCTGAGGATAGGGAAATGTTAAACAGGGTAGTGAGGACTGGAGCTTAATCCATGAAGAGAGGCTGGAGTAAATTAGAAGGGATGGGGTCAATGGGGGAGGTAGTGGTATTGGAAGTCTGCAGTAGGTGGTTGACTTCCTCAATAGTAGTAGGAGTGAAGGAGGTGAGGGGAGGATAGGGTGAAGGAGGAGCTGGATGGGAGGGGGTTGGAGGTGAAGATTGAATATTTCCTGATGGATGGAGACAATTTTGTTGGTGAAGTGGGTGGCTAAATCTGTGGCAGAGAGGGAGGAAACGGAGGGCGGGGGGGGGGAGGGGGTTAAGCAGGGAGTTGAAAATGGCAAAAAGACTAGAAATACCCCGAATGGTTCGCCGGCGAACTTCTGTGGTTCGCGATCGCGGCGAACCGGGAACTTTTCCGGAAGCTCGGTTCGCCCCCATAGAGCACCATTAGGGTCAACTTTGACCCTCTACATCACAGTCAGCAGGCACATTGTAGCCAATCAGGCTACACTCACTCCTGGAGCCACTCCCCCCCCCCTTATAAAAGGCAGGCCATTACACTCAGTCATGTGCCTGCAGTAGTGAGAGAGGGGACAGCTGCTGGCAGACTCTCATAGGGAAAGATTAGTTAGGCTCTTGTAGGCTTCTTAGCTTGCTCCTGGCTGATTATTATTGCTAAAATGGCACCCCACAACAGCTCTTTTGAGAGCTAATCTTGTTCTTGTGATCTTGTGATTTTTTTTTCTGTGTGTCCCACTGACACTTGTGTTGCACAGACAGCCTTGCTAATTCATACTATGTGTGTGCCACTGCCAGGCCCAGCACATTCAGTGACTACCTGTGTGACAGGTGCACATTGTATTACCCATCACTGCATATACCTATCTACCTGTTGTTCAGAGTGCACCCACCTACCTAAGTGAGCGCACTTAGTGTCACTGTGCCTGTCCACTACCTGTCTGTGTGAAAGGTGCACATTGTAATGCCCATTACTGCATATACCTACCTACCTACCTGTTGATTCATTTCACATATACAGCAGGGCCTTGAAAGTCCTCCTGTATTTTTGTTTTTTGGTCACCTCCTTGGGACGTGCATTCCATGCCTGCTGCCTTCCTTGGATGTGTGGTGGTAGCTGTTTCTTAGGCTCCCACTTCGAACCGGAATAGAACCCTGATTCCCCGGCCATTACCCGCTGTGGTCACTCACAATGGCAGACTTGCCCTCCATAACCAATTCTCTCCTCCTTGAGGAGATGACCAACCTGGTGAGTCGCAGTGAAGGCACCTTCAGACTTGCCCTCCATAACAGATTCTCGTTAAAGGATTTAAAGTTGATTCATTTCACATATACAGCAGGGCCTCGAAAGTCCTCCTGTATTGTTATTTTTGGTCAGTACCTCGGGACGTGCATGCAATGCCTGCTGCCTTCCTTGGATGTGCGGTGGTGGTAGCCGTTTACTTAGGCTACCACTCCGGATCGGAATCGAACCAGGATTCCCCGGCCATTACCCGTGGTCACTCGCAATGGAAGAGTTGCCCTTCATAACAGATTCTCAATGCAGGTACTGAACAGCAAGCAAAACAAGTATTTACAAAAATAGATGTAAGCTTTAACAATGGTAGAGAAAGAACCATCGAAAGTTGATAAGGCAGTCAGACATTACCTGACATCACTGAGTGTGGAAGAGCACTCTGGTCATGGTGCGCACCAGTCTAGCACGGCCGTCACTACGCAAACAGCTGTTTGCGGTGCGTTACACAGTGAGTTTGGTGTGTCATTGTGAAGCAGTACTCTAATTACACTCCCTGATTGATGTATACACATGCAAGATGTTTTAAAGCACTTTAGGCCTGCAATTTAGCATTCAATGTGATTTCTGCCCTTAAAACGCTGCTTTGCATCCAATCCAGATTTTTCCCTGGTACTTTTGGCGTGTATCCCACTCCGCCATGCCCCCTCCAGGTGTTAGACCCCTTGAAACATCTTTTCCATCACTTTTGTGGCCAGCATAATTTTTTCTAGTTTTCCAAGTTCGCCTCCCCATTGAAGGAAAATCGGAGGTTCGGTCCATCTCTAAAAAAGACGCCGGTGCTTGGAAGCATATGCTCTGATGAGCTTGGTTAAGTATTCCTGCTTTGCATCAGCAAGGGCAGTGTGCAACTGCAGCAAGTTAGTCTTGTACTGTGGCTGGATAGTGTAATGGTTAAGGGCTCTGCCTCTGACACAGGAGACCTGGGTTCAAATCTTGGCTCTGCCTGTTCAGTAAGCCAGCACCTATTTCAGTAAGGAGTTTCCTTAACACTGCTACTGCCTGCTGAGTGCGCTCTAGTGGCTGCCTCGCAAGTGCTTTGAGTCTGACAGGAGAAAGGCGCTATACAAATACTGCCATTCAGGGTCGGACTGGGCCACAGTAGTACAGTTTTTTCCCTCGGTGGGCCCTACCTCCAGGTCTCTGGTGCCCCCCCCCCCCCCCTCCTTGTCTGACAGAGCTCCAATTGCTGCCTGCAGCACAAAAATTATCTTCTCAGTGCTGTAATCACTCATGCTGAGAGCAGTGGTGTAGCTAAGGAGCAGTAGGCCTTGATGCAAATTTTACAATGGGGCCCCCCCAAGCACTCTATACATAACAATTGAAACGAAGCACCAAAACCTGACAATGGCAACTACAGTGTCAGAGGTGCAATAAGAAGGGGATGGGAAATAGCTTGTTAATGATTACCACTGTTCAAAGTATCTATAGAAGTGAATCTTATGAGCACAGGACCAATAGAGAGGTAATACTGTAGTTGAGGGAGGGCCCTTCGTTGCCCCTTTGGCCCAAGGGCCCCGATGCGGTCGCAACCTTTGCAGCCTCTGCGGTCGCAACCTCTGCAAAGTAGGACAGTACTTTATATTGAAGGAGGAGACTCTATGCAAAGTTTTGTTGGGCAGCAGTGTCTCTGAATCATAATGCTGCTAAGATCATGTACATTTGGCCCTGTCCATAATACAGCATGACCACGCCCACCCTCCGGTGCATGGCCACGCCCTTTTTTCACTGCAATCATGGGATGTGTGGGCTCCAGGTTTAAATTTCTTTGGTGGGCCCCCAGTGTCCCAGTCCGACCCTGCTGCCATTATTACTGTAGGAAATCCTGGTTAAGTTGAGTTTTCCTCCATTCCTGTTCAGTGGCGCATGTTACCCTCTGGAGGTTGTGAGTATGTGTAGTGCGCCAGGGCTGGGGTTTAGGGAGACGGTTGCGGTGGAATATTAGGGGAGCAGCTTCCTCTAGGGCTGATGAGAGAGTTTACGATACTGAGCTGCAGCAAGATTAACTATGCTCATCTTTTGCATGCCATTGTCTGTATTATTATGTACCCCATGTTTGTTTCTCACTCTGTACAGCACCATGAAATATGCTGGCGATTTACAAATCAAAGATAATAATAAAGTACAGACAGCCCAAGTATTTTACTGTGTACAAGACACAGCTACACAAAGTGAGAGGTCCTGTTATTTTCCACACCTGCTGAAATTGACAGCAACATGGGCACACTGAACTGATTGTAAATATGCAGGGTATCCATTCAATACATGGGCAACTGGGACCAATAGAAATTCACAAAATGCCAAAATAAACCTTAACCCCCCTCCCCACCCTCTTAATATGTAATATTCTTTCACTTCACTGATTAAGATCAGCTAGTGTATAGTATGCCAATAGCTCATTCATTTCACAGAGTCATACAGTATAATTCAAATTGTGGAGACCTGTTTCAGGCTAGATTGTCCATTTATCAGTGCATATGACTCTAGACTTGACTTGTGAAGTAGGAATTCTAGAGCTTCTGTTGTAAGGTGTACATATATTTTATTAATTTCACACCCTCATATTTTGTGGAATTCCAAGTCGAGACATATTAAACCATGCTTTGCATTGATAAAGGCCAGCTTAGGGCCCGTTCAGACTACAAAATGCGGACCGCAACGCATGCGGACCGCAACGCGTACGAACGCACGCATGTCCGCGTTCGTATGCGTTGCGTGGCTGATCCCATCACTGAAAAGTGAATGGGACAGCCGCGCGTTTTTGTAAAATCTGCGTGCAGCATGCGTTCCCGGACCGCATAGGTCCGGAACGCATGCTGTGTGAACATCAGACATTGCACTCTATGCAATGTCTGATGTCGTGCGTTTTGGCCACCTGCACGCGTTTCCAAAACGCGGCTGGAAACGCGTGCAGTGTGAACGGGCCCTAAGCCTGAAATCACTGTCTGCAAGTTACATAGTTGGGTCGAAAACAGACATACATCCACAAATTTGTACCAGAAAAAATGGTACAACACTAGCGTACACCCTCACATATCTCAATTGATGTAGAGGAAGGTGAAAAACCTTTACAAGGATTAAACCAATTAGCCCTAAAAGAGGAAAAACTCCACCCTGACTCCAGATGGCAATCAGATGAAATCCGTGAATCAACATCGCCAGGACTCAGGAGTTACCTAGTAATTATAGCCATGGATGTCCTTTAATGCAAGGAAAGCATCCAAGCCACCTTTAAACACAGATCTAGAATTTGCCAGAACTACTTTTTTCCTTCATGCGCAGATCATGTCTTCAAGTCCTTTGAACAAGCCTAGAGACATAGAGCTCATCTGCCAAACTTTTATAGTTCCCTCTGTTGTATTTATACATGCTAAATAAATCTACTCTAGGATGTATTTTCTGTAGACTAAATGAGCCCAGTTTTTCTAATCTTTCCTGATCAATTTTGTTGCTCGTCTCTGTCTGCACCAGCCGTAAATCTGCAATTCTCCTCCTATAATGTGGTGCCCAAAACGGAATTTCTTTTACCAGACGTGGCCTTACAAGAGAGCTAATCGAGGCAGTAAAATGATATCATCCTGAGTTTTATTTCCTTTTTCATTCATTCCAAAATTGTATTTACTTTAGCTGCAGCTGCTTGCATTGACTTTGTACAGTGCCACAGAATATGTTGGCGCTTTATAAATCAATAATAATAATAATAATTGAATATTATTATTTAACCACTTGAGGACCGTAGGCTTACACCCCCCTAGTGACCCCCCTAGTTATTTTTTACAATTTAGGGCACTGCAGCTTTAAGGCCTCACTGCAGGGTCGTACAACTCAGCACACAAGTGATCCCCCCCTTTTCTGCCCACCAACAGAGCTTTCTGTTGGTGGGCTGTGATGTTTCTTTGTTTATTTATTAATATTTGTTTTATTTTTAAATACATTTTATAATTTTTTTCTTATTTTATTACCCTCCCTCCCCTCACCAGCCAATCACAGCCGAACGCTCTTGTGCCTTCAGAGAGGACAGTCGCGTCACACGGCTGTCCCCAGTACAGCGCTGCCTTAAATCGCACTGCTGTACATTGTAAATAGACGGCAGATTCGCCATCTAACAGTCTCCTAGCGGCGATCGCTGCTGGGAGACTGATGACGGAGCCAAGCTGTATCCCATTAATTTTGTATGGTGCTAGATTATTGGTATGACCAAGATGCATGATTTTACATTTTTTTAACATTGAATTTTATCTGCCATTTACTCGCTCATATAGCCATCCTATCCAGATACTTCTGTAATATGTCTCCATCATCCTGTGAGTGGATAATGCTGCACAACTTTGTGTCATCTGCAAAAGTGGCACCATTACTTTATACTTCATCTACTTGGTCATTAATAAATAAGTTATAGAGTACTGAAGTGAATCCAGTACCAACCCATATGGGACCCTTCTGCTAACAGTCACTCATTTTGAATATGATCCATTTCCCCAACTCTTTGCCTTATGTCCAAACTAGGTTATATAACTTTATATAACGGAAATGAATAGTATATAGACATAGTGTATACCAGTGGCTATGAACATATGCCTGTCTTTTTAGTGATATTAATTAAGAAATGATTAGCATATTAAATTACTGACAAGATGTGATGCATTGTTGGAAAAGCCTGTTGATAATGTAATGCTAAATAATTGCAAATACCTTTTGTTTTAATAAAGGCAACAGTACATTCAGCATAACTTATTATTATCAAAAACAAATAGTGTCACTACTAGTTAGGTGGAATTTTATTTACAAATGAATAGCAAAAATACTTGTGTTCTGTGTCTCTATGGGAGAGATTCCTGTCACTGATAAAAATACAAAGACCAAAAGAAAAACCCTGCAGATCAAGTTAGAGAGAAATCCTATGGGTTGCTGTAGGCAGCACCATTATTTTTGATTCCCTCCAATAACTTAAACATGCCCTCCAGCAAAGTAACTGCTGATAAAGATATCAGGTCCCATTTAAAGGCAGCAATTTAATTCTCTAAGTAGATATGATGTAAGTGCCACCTGTCTGATATGTCTTCTTCCCATCAGGCTTTGAGTCTATTGAAGTGAAAACCAGTTTTACTTCTTTTACTAAATTCCAAGATGATTATTAAAGGCCACAGTAATTAGTTCAGGTATGAAGTGAGGAAGGATGAATAATCTAATATGAATCCTTAATGCTCCCTAAAAGTGTATGAGATACCGTAAGTCAATGATTTAATTATTTGAAAGAGCAATAAGTTAAGAATCCAGCAGAAATATTCTAAAGACAAATGCTTATGGTAATCATTGTTATTAATAATTAGTTTTAAAAGAACAACTACTATTCCTACTACAGCAACAGCTCATAATAATACTTATTGTTTTATTACACAACTGAACTGCTTAAGGGCAATAGTAATTTAAATAAACATCCTGTTTGCATTCGCTACAGAAGGTAGATCTCACTTGGTAAGGTTCTCGCAATCCTTCTGTGAGTGTGCACTGTCACAGACTAACTAGCTTTCTGACATGTCCTAGTTGGGATCAGCAGTTATGGCCTTGTGATAACTTACACACCCCAACAGCCAGAAGCTGAGACTCCAAAGTAATTCCCCAACCCCCTTCATTCAGGTTATCAGTAATGCTCAACAACCCCCCCCTCCCCCCCCCCCCCATCTATTTCAGACTTACCTACTAAGCAAGAGTGGCTAAACACACAGACACACACACACACACACACACACACACACACTTCATATAATGAAATGGTGTCAAAAGAAAGTCCAATGCATTTTGAAAACAACAATACTACATTTGATTGGATAGACTAAAAACCAACGAAAATTGTTTCGTTTTAATTTTATTTATATTGGTTGAAAAAAAAAAAATAACAATCGTGCTCTCATGAATACCCATGTAGGGGTTGGCAAGATGACTTTCAGCACAGATATTGCCAAAGATAAACTCAAACAAAGGCATCACAGAAAAAAAATTAGCTTGGTAAGGAAGGGGGCTTAGCACAGTGGTACTGAAGTGGTTGGATAACTTTTTGACTGTAGGCCAAATGGAAGAACAAACATATTAAAGGGTGTAAATGGTCATACTTGATTAAGTCAATATATTGCCCTTCCCGTCAGGAAATTTGATTGATAGCAAGCTCTTGATGAGATTGCAATATTTGACTTAGTTGGCCCAATTCAACTGCACACTCTGAAAGCTTTAAACAGATGCATATGGAATTTGCTTGTGTACATAGAAATGCCAAATACAATTGCAAGCAAAAATCTAGGGGCTTGATTCACAAAGCTGTGATAACTCTTATCACGGGTTGCGCTAGCGCTATAACGCCCGTAACGTTTTTCGAGCTCAAATGCGAATTTACATGCAAAATCGCAGCCGTTTTTGCGTGACAATTTCGCACACAAATTCCCAGTTGAGTGCAAAAAATGTTACGCACGTTAGGGATGTTCGGAAATGTCGAATTCCGACTCTGCAGATTTCCGCCAATGGCCTCAATTCACTAAGCAGTTTAGACTAGTCTACAGATGGTTTTTAGTCTACTGATGGTTTAGTGTAATATTTTAGACCTGTTTTTAGACCTGATCTAACATTCAGTAATTACACAATTCACAAAGGCAAACAAGGAGTAACCACGCCCACTTTTTCTGACAGAGATTTGACCAGCTGATTTCTTGTTAGTAAAGAAATTCTGTGAGATATTTTAGATGTGAGGATGGAACCTTTTGAATTAATTATTCAGGAGTTTAATTGTATTCAGAGGAGAGCTCATCAAACGAGAAGGATGTCAGTCATAGCTACTCGTTTGTGAATCTAATTACCAAACGGTTTAGACCAGGTCTAAAAACAGGTCTAAAACATTTGGTAATAGTGAATTCCCCTTTGATGCAACTGACCAAACCATCAGTTCTGTGATTGGGCTAAAATTACTGAATTGCAGTAATGCAGTATTTCTGCAGAAATCCGATTTCCGAGTTCTGTTTTCCGATTTCCAAGTTCCGATCGGAAGTTCAGATTTCTGGATACGGATACATTATTGGAAATTCGGAGATTTCCATTCCACAAAATCCAAATGAGCATCCCTAACGCGCGTGTTAGCGCAAAAACGCTGGCGCGACCGTGATAAGAGTTATCAGTGCTTTGTGAATCAAGCCCTATATATCTTAAAGAGAAACCGTAACCAAGAATTGAACTTCATCCCAGTCAGTAGCTGATACCCCCTTTCCCATCAGAAATCTTTTCCTTTTCACAAACTGATCATTAGGAGGCTCTGTATGGCTGATATTGTGGTGAAACCCCTCCCACAGTGTGATGCCAGGACCATGGTTCTGACATCACTCTGTGGGAGCCTTGTTGCATTGTGGTAAAAGAGCTGTTTACAGCTGTTTCAAACTGCCAAAAAACTAGCAGTATCTCCTTCCACTGACACCTGCCAGCAGTACAAATGTCACCATGTGATAAATGTCAGAATGTAAATGAGGGAGAGGAAATATTTTACAATGGGCAAACACTGACTAAATAATTTATCAATAATTATTGTAAAAATTAAGCAGTTTTTATTACATTATTTTCACTGGAGTTCCTCTTTATATTGTTGGCTTATTATATGTAGCGCGTAATTACACTCACTAATAACAGAGTCCCGGCAAAGCATCTTTGAATCAGCCGCCGGAGCTCCCCATTGGTTCACAGGCTGAGCCATTTTCATTGGTCCAGCTTGTGAACCAATGGGGAGCCCCGGCGGCTGATTCAAAGATGCTTTGTCGGGACTCTGTTATTAGTGAGTGTAATTACAGTAACTCGTACACTGTAATTACACATCGGGGACTTGCGGCGAGATGCGGCGGCCGACGGGTGTAAAGCGGCGGTAAGGAATTTACGCAATTAACTTTGTAGCTTTGTGGGGGTTGTGGAGACGAGCGGCGGCCGGCGGGGAGCTCTGGGGGTCTCCTTATTAAAGGAGACCCCCAGATGCAGCGGCGGAAGATGGCGGCGGATGTTCGGCGGGTTGTGCGCATGTATGGGGAGCGAGGCCGTGGTGCTGATGGACAGCACCACAGGGTAAACCTCGCTCCCCATCGCCCGGTAATAGGGAACATCACTCAGGCTTTCGCCTGAGTAATGCTCCTTAACGGTCGGCCATCGCACGAGTGAAACTGGCAATAGGATTTGCCGGTAATCCTCGTGCGATGGCAAGGTGATAAGTAGCTCGCATCTGCAAGCGACTTATCACCTGGAATAGCATCAGGCCCATTATCTCTTGATTCATTTTTGATCAGGTAGGACATACTTTTATGCCAAAAAAATGGAGAACACTTTCTAAATGGCTTAAATAGCTGGCATCCAGAACCAGCTCAAACAACCAGCTTTCTCTTCTGGTGGCATCCCCAGTGGCCTTGCATGGGTGTGCGTGTGTACAAGTTGGCATCCTCTTAGATAGGTATCCTCTTATTCCCTCCAGTGGCACTGCTAGTAGCCAGAAGGTATTTTCTATTCATTAAGTTTTAGGTAAGTGCCCAATAGGCCACTCTGATACAATTGCAGACAGTGAGCTGCTGGAACTTTATTTTTCCACAGGATTGTTTTTTGCCCCAATAAAAGGATGCCCCATCCAGTGCTGGTTATTGCCTCAATAAGGTTCTGCGCCTGTCAGTGCACCCTCACCGGTGATAGAGCTACTATCTGTGTGCTTTCTGCTAAGGGTGTGATTATTGGCCTGCTTTGTGTTAGGACCGTGTCTGACCTTTAGTTTAATCTTAGATTATTTTCCTTGACCTGTTGTTGCCAAAGAGGGGTGAGGATTCACCTTTGAGGAAAAAAACACAGAGGCAATAGGAGCCCGATAGCGCAGTATGTCACTATTCCTGGACTATAACGTGAGATGAGGTATACTCACAAAGATGGGTTGCAGTGAGGGACAATCAACCACTCGGGCAATCCAGTTATGGCCAGATCGGAGGTGGTCGCACTCTTGAAAAAAAACGTATAAAGGTTCTTCTAATGGTTGGGGCCACTTCAGGCCAAAAGACCCTCCCCCCCCCCCCCACTTCCCGGTGGGGAGGTGAAAATACACAACTAGGAGAAAGAAGCGCCATAAAGCAATAAAACATCATTAAAAGCAAAAAAGGAGGTGGCTTACCTCTCCAATGACACTAGCAAGGTTTGACAAAAAATATATTTTATTTGCACAGGCAATGCGTTTCGTGGGTACAAGCTCATTTCCTCAGGCGAGTTACAGTGCCAATTTTCTAAAGCCAAAAAGTTTGGAGTGTCTCTCTGAGAGGGTCTGTGACTTCTAAGCTGTGAGAGTGTTTGCAACTGTTCCCATTACAGCTCTCTGTCGAGAGCAGCAAATACTCTGTGTAGATCCCCCCCAAGCTTCCAGGCTGGTACTAGACTCAAGGAAAACATACACCACCCTTAGATGGCATCCAATTAATTAGAGAACAGAAAATATGGGCACCAGACCAGTTTCAAAAGCAATTCACCATGTTATTTTAAGCCCAGCACAGACAGATATAAAGCAAAGGTATGGACAGCCTGACCCCCCCAGCCTCTGTCCAGTCTTGCATCTAGTGCCAACTGTGCTGCTTCTCTCATTGGTGGTCAGGGCCGGCTTTAGGGGGGGGCAAGAGGGGGCAGAGCCCCCTCAAATAGACTTCTTGCCCCCTCAAATATGCTGCTGCTTCCTGGTCCGTGGAACGCAGTCACATCTCCTCTATCTCAGCTGTGCTGTGTGCAGGGGGCGGAGATAGAGACACTCAGTAGCCTGGTCGGGTATCACATAGAGATGGGAAGTTCGGATCTTTTCAATGATCCGGATGATTCGAATCGGATCATTGAAGAGATCCGGATCTTTGATCCGAATCTCGGATCATTTTACTACCGGAAGCATTCGGGGGTGAAATGAACAGCAGGACAGGTCTGTGGACAGGAGAAGGGGAGGGAGTGGACACACAGAGAAGGGGAGAAGATGGACAGAGGGCAGGGAGTGGACAGAGAAGGGAGGAGGGACGAGCAGAGAGCAGAAATGTTTGCACGTAATACCCACATGCTGAAGTCATACGCTTTACATATATTTCACCTATATGTTCATCTGTACACTTTGAAAGAAAAGGTCGCACAGTGAAAGAAAGCATTCCCAGAAGATAAGTGCAGCTGTTTAGTGCCGAGTGCAGGAGGATCATATTGCCTTTCAATCACACTGTCTGCAAAGTTACTGAGCTGTGCTGAGCTAAAAGTTTCCAATGTGATCACTGTGCAGCACTACGGAACAGACAGCCTATAATGAGCAGCACATTGCAGCCAGTATGTGTGCTCTACACATATCTGGCAGTGGCACCCATGTCCCCTCTCTCTCATCTACCTGTCTCCCTGCAAGGCTGGCTCCCATCCAACAGAGCGATCCATCCCTGCTCTGCTTCCAAGACCCCGCTGCCCGCTGAGAGGGGGCGTGTCGCTCCTGGCCCCGCCCCTTTTGCGATCCGAATCACTCATTTTGATGATTCGGATGATCGACTCATAAAATAGATTCGGATCAAAGATCCGAATCGTTCATGATCCGGACAACACTAGTATCACATGGGGCCAGGCAGCCAGTGAGAGAGGAGTGAGACACTCTGCTCTCTCACTGGCTGCCCGGCCCCATGTGATCCCGGCCAGCCAGCCACAAGTATCTGTATCTGTCTGAAGGAGAGCGATGGGCGCGCTGGGGAGACATGAGAGGAAAAGGGAAGTGATTTATGTCTCCAGTCCCAGCCGCCCAGCTCTCTGCATACACATGACACAGCCTGTCAGACTGCCTGTGTGCTGCTGATGGACGCTATGTTGTGTATAATGTATGAGTCCCCTGACCTCCCACACTGACCTGAGGACCCTGTGCCCACATTACTGTGATGATTGGTGGGCAGGGGATACTCTTTTATTAATAACTGATTCCTATCTGCAGCTCAGGGAGCAGGAACAATCCGCACAGGGGTCAGGTATACCCTGTGTAATGGCTCACCCCCCTTCCTTTCACTATTCAGTCTCACTGACTGACCTGCCCTCTGCTCTTTTATCTGTTCTGCTCACTTCAGCCTGCATTTTCTTTTATTAACTCTTTCACTGCCTGTCCTAGCTTCTTAAGCTTTGTGTATCCTAATTTAATCATTTGTAGCTGCTGCTGGTCTCCTAATAAGAATGTCTTAAAGTGTACCAGAGATGATTGACAGTGTTGCATACATACCTGGGGCTTCCTCCAGCCCCATGCGCACAGATCGCTCTCACGCTGCCGTCCTCCGCTGCCTGCTGCTACGGTATTGGGTCCCGTTAGTTCTGCCAGTCTACACAAGAGAAGTGTGCCCTCTACGTATCTCTCCAGTGGTCGCTGGAGAGATACGTAAAGAGCGCAGTTCCTCTTGCGCAGACTGGCTGAACTAACGTGACCCAATACCGGAGCTGCAGGCAGCGGAGGACGGCGGCGTGGGAGCGATCTGTGTGCATGGGGCTGGAGGAAGACCTGGGTATGTATAAAACAGTATCAATCATCTCTGGTTTCCTTTAAGGGTGCCATACATCAGCAACTTGGCAGTGTATTTTTGGTGAAATGCTGTCAGATCACATATATTTTTGGGGGATACACTACAGCAGAGCTCAAACTATCCCAGCAGACCTTTAACACCACTGCTAAAGTCATGTATATTTGGCCCCACCCATGACCACGCCCACGGTCTGCTGCATGACCACGCCCATTTTTCGGCGCGCGGCGCATGGTTTTTTTTATGCCCCCTGCAAATTTCTGTCTGCCCCCTTATATGTGCCTGTCTAGAACCGGCTCAGTTGGTGGTACTCTTAGAAGGCAAAAGGGAATTCATATTTACTGTATGTAATTTTTTCAAGGATCAAGAATGAAAGCCAGTTTTAGCTTATTTCTGTTCCCTTCATTCTACATTAATGAGGTCTATATATTCCAGCTGAGATTGGATATTATAGATGATTAATAAGGTCATTATCTGCCACAGGTCAAATGTATCCCTTAGAAAGCAGCCGTGACAGATAGGAGATGGGAAAAATGGCTACACTTGTAAGCTGCAATGAGATATCATCCTATCACTTCATTGGAAACTAATAGTACGAAAGCACATGCAAAGGTGCACTGTACTCTAGTGATGTCATTAGTTTCCTAGGATAGGAAAATATGTATTCTCATGTGAATAGGGCACTGTGATTTTCATTTTGCTGTGAATGTTCCATGTACTTCCTGCATTTTAATCAAACAGTGAAATGTTTTTAGATACATAAGGATGATGTTAGAATTGTGTCAACAAAACCAAAAAGTGAACAAGGAAAATGTTCATAGCAATCATGTTGATTTAGTGTAACTTACAAATATTACCACCGTTATCTGTGTTGTAAACGAAAAAATAATAACGATCTTGGTTGATCCAGCCTTAGCAATCCAGAGGTTAGCAATGAGCTTTCCTTTCACTCAAAATTGAACTATGGTCATAGTGCAGTTTTCTTTTTTGCCAAATGAATAACCAGGTAGCTCTGGTCAGACAGTTTGCGTGGATTTCAGCCGTCCGCATCTGCGGTGGATAGCGAACACATAGCGCGTTCGACCTGCCGACCTATACCTCGTCATTGGGCTAAACTTTGACTTTCTACATCACAGTCAGCAGACACATGGCAGCCAATGAGACTGCACTCCCTCCTGGACCCCCGCCCCACCATAAAGAATGCAGCAGCGTCAGCCATGTTCTCAGTCTCTGTCTGCTGCTGTAGTGAGAGGAAGGGAGAGACATTGTTGGAGATAGGGAAAGCGCTAGTTAGGCTCTTGTTATCTTGCTCCTCGCTGAAATTTGTTGCTGAAAGCACTCCAAAATAGCTGACATTGACACTGCATAGATACAGCCCTGTCTGTCGCAGCTGGCCCTTGCTGTACTGTGTCAGGCCCAGCACACTGTATTACCAGTGCACATCTTTCCACTGTATTTGTGTGATTAAACTTACTATACCTATAAGGAACCTGCCTGTCATTGAGAATGTTTTCGCTGAGACCCAGGCGGAACCCGTCGCTTCCAGGTCTCGTCGCTTGTTCCCCGCTGATGATGCTGCTGCTGGAACACAGGCCGCACATCCTAATAGGCGGAGGGCGCATTCTCAGCACGCCCTCCACAGTAGAGATGGCTCAAACCTCTGATTTTAGGTTTGCGAACCTCGAACGTGAACCTCCGCAAAAGTTTGAGAACCAACGAACTTCGCGAACCGCAATAGACTTCAATGGGCAGGCGAACTTTCAAAACTACAAACACTAATTCTGGCCACAAAAATGATGGAAAAGATGTTTCAATGGGTCTAACACCTGGAGGGGGGCATGGCGGAGCCAAAAGTCCCGGGGAAAGTTACAGATTTGACGCACAGCAGGGTTTTAAGGGCAGAAACCCCAATAAATTGCTAAATTGGAGGCATAAAGTACTTGAAAACATCTTGCGTGTGTATACATCAATCAGGTAGTGTACTGCTTCACACTGACAGGCCAAACTCACTGTGTAACGCACCGCAAACAGCTGTTTGTGTAGTGATGGCCATGCTGGACTGGTGTGCACGATGGCGAGAGTGCAGGCGATGGCGGTTTTCAAGGCCATATAGTCAGGCTGAGGTAGCTCAATGACAGAACAACAGTGACTGTCCAGATGATCGAATTTGGTCTGTCCACTATGAAGCAACGACCTTATTATCTTGGGTGTGACCCCCAACACACTCATATAGGTCATTGCTTCATTGTGCTTCATTGTGATACGCAAGCCCCTTTACCGTGGCAAGGTAACGATCCCGAAGGGGAATTGACACATGCATTTTGTTTTGTTGTTGCAGCCCCGATGCATCCAGAAAAATTAGGCAGGCATGTACAAGCACCAGAAAAATTATAATTCTTTTTGTGCAGGAATCCACCAGGAGTCCTGGACCCTGTTGGTGGTGGCAGAGAAAGCAGTCAAGAGGTCTGCAGGCAAAAATGCTGTGCGGGGACTTCTTAGTCTTGGGGCAGGCAGCAGCGGCCGGCAGGCAGGCAGAGATGCTGTGTGGGGACTGACTTAGTCTTCGGGTAGGCAGTAGCCCTCTGTGTGGCAACACTTGCCTTTCAACATCACGGTACAGTTTGGGTATCACCTTTTTAGAAAAATAATTGCGGCCTGGCTGACTGCTGGTATAATACAATGTGCAGTCACACAGGTGCTGTCAAAGGTATGTAGTGACTGGTATATTATAATGTGCAGTCACACAGGTGCGGTGAAAGGTATGTAGTGACTGCTGGTATAACAATGTGCAGTCACACGGGTGCAGAGAAAATGGATGCACTGACTGCTGCTATATAAAACAGCATGCGGTCACACAGATGCAGTGAAAGGTATGCAGTGACCGGTATATAAAACAATGTGCAGTCACACAGTTGCAGTGAAAGGTATGCAGTGACTGGTATTATAATACAATGGGCTTGATTTAAAAAAGGGTGCTAACTTAGTTAGCTCGCCTAAAAGCCCCTTAGCACACCTAAAGCCCTTTTAGGAATATTTTGCATGCTAATATAGTGCACGTAAAAGTTTAGCGCTGCACGGTGCACACGAAACGTTGCAACTGGTGTGACTATAAGTTAGAAGCTTTGGACGTGCTAACTAGGGTGCTAAGCAGTTAGCACGCCCAAAGCTTTTATTGATCGCGTGCAAAGTTTAGCGCTGCACGGTGCACGCAAAACGTCGCACCAGGTGTGACTATAATGTTGCACCGGGTGCCCATAAAACATCGCACCGGGCGCGCCCGAAACGTCGCACTGTGCGACATTTCGGTGTGCACCCAGTGCAACGTTTTTAGGGGCACCCGGTGCAACATTATAGTCGCACCTGGTGCAACGTTTTGCGTGCAGCGCTAAACTTTGCACGCGATCAATAAAAGCTTTGGGCGTGCCAACTGCTTAGCACCCTAGTTAGCACGCCCAAAGCTTCTAACTGAGTTAGCACTCTTTTGTGAATTGAGCCCAATGTGCAGCAGTCACATACAGTAGGTGCAGTGAAAAGGTATGCAGTGACTGCTGGTATAACAATGTGCAGTCACACAGGTGCAGTGAAAAGGTTGCAGTGACTGCTGATATAACAATGTGCAGTCACACAGGTGCAGTGAAAAGGTATGACATTTGGTATAAGACGTATGCACAGAGGATCAGATTAGTCATAGTCGAAACGTAAGCTAGGGTCATACAAGATATATCAGATAGCTGCGGTACAATGGGCTGAGACAAAGGCTAGGTCGTTTAACAGGCTAA
This sequence comes from Hyperolius riggenbachi, assembly GCF_040937935.1. Taxonomy (NCBI): domain Eukaryota; kingdom Metazoa; phylum Chordata; class Amphibia; order Anura; family Hyperoliidae; genus Hyperolius; species Hyperolius riggenbachi. The sequence goes on from NC_090654.1 coordinate 142,817,343, forward strand.
GATCATACACGGGTGGTCAGATGATATACAGTATATCTTTCAGTGCAACTAGACTAATAACATATAACAATACAATAATATGAATTCAAAATAATCCACAATACGCGGCGTCCCGCTCGGTCCACTCACGGCGTCTCACCTCACCCGTACTTCCGCATACAGCGTCAGGCGTACTGGCTCAGAGCCAGTACGCCTGACGCTGTATGCGGAAGTACGGGTGAGGTGAGACACCGTGAGTGGACCGAGCGGGACACCGCGTACGGACTCAGTGGAGAGGCATACCGAGCCCAGCAGACTTACCGCTGTGACATGCTACTAGCCCCTTTTGGGATCTTGTAAGTGTATGGAGGGCGCGAGAAGCGCAGTGTGGTTTTAACAGTTTATTAATATATTGCGCAATGAAAGTTTGTATATGTTTTATTGAGGAATAAAAGAAATTAGCACTTTTTTGGAATCTGGATGTGGATCATTGATGAACCTAATGTACCACATATTGAACAAGTACCCCACCCTGATCTGGTGGCTACAATCTGGTGAGCCGCTCTTATACTAGAGGTGGTGGGATCACGAGTGGACACTCATTTTTCACCTGCACGTTGGATGTGTGATGTTATATAACTGAAGTGGCAGTAAAAGCAGGATTACACTATATATGATCTATTTCTAGGTTATGGAAGGGCACAGTGGATTATTTTGAATTCATGATTTGATCCAGAGGATTTCTACATAGCGCACTGACTTTTGGCCTATTGGAAAAAACACTACGCTTTGGACTTGTGTTTATGATTGAATCCAGGTGTATGATTAGATTTTAACTGATTGGGTGGCGCAGTGATTTCTATATTTTTTAATATAATAATATGACAGAGTGCCCAGCACCAGCGTACTGATTGCTATCACGGGCAATGACAGACTGCAGCCCAAGGGCTTAAAGTGAACCTCTAGACTAAAAATTTACTCAGCAGCACTGGAAAGGCCTGGTGTTTCTTTAACTGTTTCACAGCATCAGAACTTTCTTTCTCTTATACAAGCCTCATTTTTAGCTGCACAGAAAAAAACTGCCCGGGCATTTTTCCCCTAATGCTGTGCAAAGCATGATAGGATTTCTGATGTTGTTTTTGTTCTGCTGTTTTGGCTTTTTTTTTACATTTTTAATTTGACATTTGAAGCCTAGCGTGTGCAGCTGGGAGGGGTGATAAGGACTCAGGACAGTTGGAACTGTGTCTCCTGCTCCCTGTCACCTCCTTTCCACCAAAATGATGGCTGCCCCCATGACAAAGATGGCAGCCCCCATGAATCACACACATTTGCCTGTTCTTTTAAAACGGGGTGGGTAAGAGATTATATTACCTATCTATTCTAATTAACATAACTAATGTAACTTAATGACAGTTTGTTTGTTTGTTTAGGCTGAAGTTCCCCTTTAAAGTGGATCCGAGATGAACTTTTACTCCTTGCATAATTGTGTTCCTTACATATAGTTTATAGGGCATTCCTCAAGCCAAATACTTGTTTTGTTTTGTTTTAATACCCTAATTTCCTATAAACTAAACAAGCCACACCCACAGCTTCTCCAGAGTGCCTTGGCGCTTGCAAGGGTTTGTGGGATTTCAGTCTGGTCAGATGAAAAAGGTGTTACTAGCTATAAATTTCAGAGGCAGAGTTTTCACAATCTGAGAGCTGCAGTGCAGATACAGATCAGTTGCCTGTGTAATGGAGGAGATAAGAGTGGAGTTTTCACAGAATATGCAGATTAGCATGCCTAGATACAGATAAGCTTGCCTGTGTGTGTAATTGTGTAATAGCGACAAGCAGAAAACATGTCTGCTCCCATTGTATCACAGGAAAAATATTAATATACTGTTGAAGCTGTTTGAAGATAGATTTGCTGTGTAAACTATCTAAACTTTAGATAAGATATATAGACAAGTCACTTGTTATATTTAGTTTTTTATCTCGGATCCGCTTTAAATACAGGATCAAAGGCCAGCCCTCAGAAAAAAACAGCCAATCACAACAGCTAATAGAGAGCAACTGACCAATAGAATCTTATTAGCCAGAAAGTGTCAGCTGACAGAGTGTCAGCTGACACTAATCTCTAAGAGCCTGTCTCAGAGCATAAAAGCTTTTCTGAGTCGCACGCATCCGGCTGGGGAGACTGAAGGAACATGCAGGCTCTGCCACGACCGCAGGGGAGCCGGGGATGCCGCTGGAAAAGCTCTGTCTCTGGATCTGCTGACAGGTAAGAGCGTTACATTACCCCCCCACCCACACACACACACACACACACGAGGAGTGGTCTCCGGACACTCCCTACCTGGCCTATCAGGATGTTTACGATGAAATTTATGAACCAATTTGTCAGCGTGAACCTGACGTGCTGGAACCCAACATCTTTCCTCAGGTCCATAACCTCTCCAATCCACCAAATACTGTAAAGAACTATGGATCTTCCGGGAGTCGAGAATTCTCTCCACCTCATATTCTGGCTCACCATCCACTTCAACAGGAGGTGGAGGAACAGAAGATTGTATAACATTGGCTGCAGGTTTTAACAAAGATACATGGAAAGAACTAACCCCCCTCATGGACTGAGGCAAAGTTACCCGGTAGACAACATCATTAAGTTTCTCCTGGATAGGATAAGGGCCAATGTACCTAGGCCCCAATTTCGCAGAGGGTTGGCGCAGTGGAATATTTTGAGTCGAAACCCAGACAAGGTCTCCTGGTGAAAATTCAAATTCTGGAGAGCGGTAATGATCAGCATGGATCTTTTGTTGAGAGACAGCCTTCTGTAAATTTTGTTGAACCAAACTAACTGCATATGAGAGCCCCATTCTTCCAATGCAGAAAAAGTAGAGGGTGAAGAGGAAAAAGAGGAGAATTTAGGGCTCTGGCCAGTAACTATCTGAAAAGGGGACAGCTTCGTGGAAGAGTTTGGAAGATTATTGAATGCAAACTCAGCAAAAGGCAGATACTCGAGCCACGTTTCCTGAGAATTGGAGACAAAACAGTGGAGGTACTTCTATAATGACTGATTAGTCCTCTCAGTCTGCCTGTTAGTTTCCGGGTGAAACCCAGAAGAAAAAGACAATGAAATCCCCAAAAGAGAACAAATGCCTGCCAGAACCAAGAGACAAACTGGACCCCTCTGTCCGACACAATGTTTTCTGGGATACCGTGCAAGTGAAAGACATGTTCCACAAACAAATTGGCCAATTCTTTTACCATGGGCAACTTGCACAATGGAACGAAATGTGCCATCTTGCTAAATCGATCCACAATTATCCAAATAACACTTTTGCCCTAAGAGGGAGGGAAGTAGGTTGACTATAAAATCCATTGACAAATGCATCCATCGTTTCTGTGGAATGGGCAATGGCATGAGATAACCCCTGGGTGCAACCATAGAAACTTTGTTTCTAGCACAGACACTACAAGCTCCCACAAATGCTTTGCAATCTTTCCTAAGTGAAGGCCACCACACATGTCGTGACAGTAGTTCCTAAGTCCTGGTCTCACCTAGATGTCCTGCCAATTTAGAGTCGTGAAATTGTTGCAGAATTTGCAAACGAAGGTGAAGGGGAACATATTTCAAGCCAGGACGGTAATTCAGGGAATTCCTGAGTCTCAGTTGCAGCAATAACACAGTGTGGAAGCAAAATCAATTCAGGAGACACAGGGTGAGAGATCTCTGGTTCAAAACTTTGAGATAATGCGTCGGCTTTCACATTCTTAGAACCTGGCTTGTACGTAATAGTAAAATTAAAGCGAGAAAAGAACATCGCCCACCATGCCTGTCTAGAATTGAGTCTTTTAGCTCCCCAATGTACTCCAAATTTTTATGGTCAGTGTAGACAGTGACTGGATGTTCAGCCCCCTCCAACCAGTGTCTCCACTCCTCAAAAGCCATTTTGACAGCCAAGAGTTCCCTGTTGCCTAGGAAAACTTTTTAAAGGAGAAGGCACAGGGGTGCAAACGTTCTGGTTGACCTGAGTATTGAGAGAGAACTGTTCCCACACCAATCTCAGAAGCATCCACCTCCACACAAAAGGGCAACCGAATGTCCGGATGGGTCAGCATTGGAGCAGAACAAAAAGCTGCCTTAAGATCAGTAAAGGCTTTGCAGGCCTGGGACGACCAATTGACAGGTTCCGCCACCTTCTTGGTTAGATCAGTCAAACAGGCGGCCAGAGTAAAGAAATTTTTAATAAATTTACGATAATAATTGGCAAAGCCCAGGAATCGTTGTATAGCTTTGAGACCCTTGGGCTGTGGCCAATCCAAAACTGCGGACAATATCTTTTGATCGATAGAAAGACCAATGTCAGAAATTATATAACCGAGAAAAGGCACTTGTGTGGCTTCAAAAAGACATTTCTCTAATTTGGCGAACAAAGAATTTTCTCTTAATTTCTGCAGAACAAATTTTACATGATTTTGATGTTCTGACAGAGACACTGAGTAAATTAGGATATCATCCAGATATACTAAGACAAATTTACCCAAAACAGCTCTAAAGATATAATTAACGAAATCCTGGAAGACAGCTGGAGCATTACAGAGGCCAAAAGGCATCACCAGGTATTCATAATGCCCATCCTGGGTAGTAAAAGCTGTCTTCCATTCATCCCCCTGACATATTCTAATCAAATTATTTGCTCCCCTTAAATCTAATTTAGTTAAAATCCTAGCTCTGGGCACCTGGGCAAAGAGATCGTCAATAAGGGGTAGAGGGTATCTGTTTTTTACAGTGATCTTATTCAAACTTCTGTAATCTATACAGGGACGTAATCCTCCATCTTTTTTTTTCCACGAAGAAAAACCCCGCCCCTGCCGGAGAAGTGGAAAGCCGGATAAACCCTTTGTCTAAGGGCTGGTTCACACGGGCGTCTGCTGAGCTTTCGCTTGGCGTCGCATTTAAACACCAGCGTTTAAAAGCTAGCTTTTGAAGGCTTTTTGGAAGTGTTCAAGGCTAGCAGTTCTGGTCTCTGCTATTGTTTCCTGGCGTTTACCGCCTCTGAAAGCAACATGTTGCTTTCGAGACTAGACGCAACGCTGGGATCAACCACCAGGCGTTTATGAAAGCCTGCAACAGCCAGCCATAAACGCTCCCATTCACTTGAATGGGACGGCGGTAGATCCCAAAAAACGCAGCGTCTGAAATGCCGCGTTAAACTCCGCAAAAGCGTCCGTCTGAACCAGCCCATCATTTTCCTTGATATAATCCTTCATGGCCTGCTTTTCTGGACCAGAAAGATTATACAAATGCCCTCGGGGAGGCATGGTACCGGGTAACAAATCAATGGTTAAAAAACACACGATTGGTTCGCACGATGGCCAGGGGCCCCGGACCTCTCTCACTGGCCGGGGGCCCCAAGGCCAATGCGCGATACCTGGAGGGGAGTGCAGGTGGGCCTGGACCTCTCACACCCAGGCTCTGGACCTCTCACATCCAGAAAACCCACCAACACTGCCTCCATACTGAATGCTAAATTCGACACACACAAGCAATAGAACACAGCAATACATGCATGCAGCTACATTTGAGTCGTCAGTAGGTGCTCGTCAGCCAATCAGGATGCACTGTCATACACCCTTTACCTGCCATACCACATCTAGCAGCCAACTGAAGCCTCCCACCTGAATGCTAATGGCTGCTAGATGTGGTATGGCAGGTAAAGGGTGTATGACAGTGCATCCTGATTGGCTGACGAGCACCTGCTGACGACTCAAATGTAGCTGCATGCATGTATTGCTGTGTTCTATTGCTTGTGTGTGTCGAACAAATCAATGGGGCAGTCGTAAGGCCTATGCGGAGGTAGTACCTCAGCAGACTGAGGAGAAAATACGTCAGAGAATTCTCTGTAAGGTAAAGGCAATCTGTCAGATTCTATATCAACACTAAACACAGGAACATTTTTCAAACAATTTTTTGACAATGGGGAGACCAATTGGTGAGTTGACCAGAGCACCAATCAATGTGAGGATTGTGCAGCTGTAACCATAGAAGACCCAAAACCAGAGTGCTGGAAGGCATTTTGAGTACATAGAGTTGTAATTTTTCTAAATGTATTGCTACAACCTGCAAAGTAATCTCAGGTGTTATAGAAATTGGTTGGTTACCCTGCAAAGGAGAGTCATCAATGGTGGTAACATAAAGTTTGTTCTGCAAAGTCAAGGCCGGAATACCTAATTCAGAGGCAAAAGCGGCATCAATGAAATTACCTGCTGCCCCAGAATCAATAAATGCTTGAGAGTGATAGGACTTTTCAGGGGAAGGATCAGATCGCCCAAGTGAGGTTCCCCGGCCTCACTTAGGCGCTGAAGTTTTCCAGCTTTTTCTCTGCGGGACAGTCTCTGGCTATGTGTCCCTTGACCCCACAATAGAGACACAAGCCTTCATTGCGTCTCCTAAGTTTCTCCGAAGGGGAAACATGACTGCCAGAGGGAGGAGACGTCACTGAGAGCGACTGAGTTTTGCCCTGACGTCGCTGTCTTACCCGCCTGTCAACTCGTATTGCCAATGCTATGGCGTATTCTAGGGTTTTAGGGTCAGGGTGACTAACCAAAATATCATTTACAGAGTCAGATAGACCAAATAAAAATTGGTCCAATAATGCTGCCTGACCCCAATTGGTAGAGACTGACCACCGTCTAAACTCTGCCACATACTCCTCAGCCGTAGGACGACCCTGTCCTAAATCTCTTAATTTACGAACCGCCGTAGCGGTTATATCGGGATCTGAGTATATCACAGACATAGCTTTAAAAAAGTTATCTACTGAAGATAATGCTTCATCTTCAGGGGGCAGACCATAAGCCCAAGTCTGCGAATCTCCCTGTAACAGGGATTTAATCAATGAGACTTTTTGAGACTCTGACCCTGAGGACCTAGGCCAAACCTCAAAATACATCAAGCAACTATTTATGGAATTGCTGAATGTTGACCGAGAACCTGAGAATTTCTCAGGAAGAGGCATTTTTGGCTCCATAGGTGTATAAGGAGCAGGAGGAGGTGCAGGATGCTCGTTATGAGCTGCAGAAGCCTCAGCACATGGTGGTGCATTAGCCAACTGATTCAGCTGTTCCTGCTGAGCAGCTACTGTCTGAGTGAGTTGGTTCACAGCCCCTGTGAGGAGCATAACCTGATGTTGCAACTCCTCTATAAGTATAGTATTTGGCCCGTGATTATATCACGTTTGGTATAAGACGTATGCACAGAGGATCAGATTAGTCATAGTTGAAACGTAAGCTAGGGTCATACACAAGATATCAGATAGCTGCTGTACAATGGGCTGAGACAAAGGCTAGGTCGTTTAACAGGCTAAGATCATACACGGGTGGTCAGATGATATACAGTATATCTTTCAGTGCAACTAGACTAATAACATATAACAATACAATAATATGAATTCAAAATAATCCACAATACGCGGCGTCCCGCTCGGTCCACTCACGGCGTCTCACCTCACCCGTACTTCCGCATACAGCGTCAGGCGTACTGGCTCAGAGCCAGTACGCCTGACGCTGTATGCGGAAGTACGGGTGAGGTGAGACGCCGTGAGTGGACCGAGCGGGACGCCGCGTACGGACTCAGTGGAGAGGCATACCGAGCCCAGCAGACTTACCGCTGTGACATGCTACTAGTCCCTTTTGGGATCTTGTAAGTGTATGGAGGGCGCGAGAAGCGCAGTGTGGTTTTAACAGTTTATTAATATATTGCGCAATGAAAGTTTGTATATGTTTTATTGAGGAATAAAAGAAATTAGCACTTTTTTGGAATCTGGATGTGGATCATTGATGAAGCTAATGTACCACATATTGAACAAGTACCCCACCCTGATCTGGTGGCTACAATCTGGTGAGCCGCTCTTATACTAGAGGTGGTGGGATCACGAGTGGACACTCATTTTTCACCTGCACGTTGGATGTGTGATGTTATATAACTGAAGTGGCAGTAAAAGCAGGATTACACTATATATGATCTATTTCTAGGTTATGGAAGGGCACAAGGAGCAGGAGGAGGTGCAGGATGCTCGTTATGAGCTGCAGAAGCCTCAGCACATGGTGGTGCATTAGCCAACTGATTCAGCTGTTCCTGCTGAGCAGCTACTTTCTGAGTGAGTTGGTTCACAGCCCCTGTGAGGAGCATAACCTGATGTTGCAACTCCTCTATAAGTATAGTATTTGGCCCGTGATTATATCACGTTTGGTATAAGACGTATGCACAGAGGATCAGATTAGTCATAGTCGAAACGTAAGCTAGGGTCATACACAAGATATCAGATAGCTGCGGTACAATGGGCTGAGACAAAAGCTAGGTTGTTTAACAGGCTGGTATCATACACGGGTGGTCAGATGGCTGAGGTACAATGGGCTGAGACAGAGTCCAGGTCAAGGAGTAGCAAAAGTCATACACAGTATATCAGGAAAATAACAAACACTAGTCTAAAGGATAGATATATATTGCAAACACTGCATATATATCTATCAGAGCAACTAGACTAATAACATATACCAATACAATAATATCACAGAGTGACAGAGTGCCCAGCACCAGCGTACTGATTGCTATCACAGGCAATGACGGACTGCAGCCCAAGGGCTTAAATACAGGATCAAAGGCCAGCCCTTAGGAAAAACAGCCAATCACAACAGCTAATAGAGAGCAGCTGAACCAGAAAGTGTTAGCTGACAGCTTGTCAGCTGACACTAATCTCTAAGAGGCCGTCTCAGAGCATAAAAGCTTCTCTGAGTCGCACACGTCCGGCTGGGGAGTGGAGGAACATGCAGGCTCAGCCACAACCGTAGGGCAGCCGGGGATGCCGCTGGAAGAATTTCTCTGAAAAGCTCTGTCTCTGGAGCTGCTGACAGGTAAGGGCGTTACAAAAAGTTGCAGTGACTGCTGGTATAACAATGTGCAGTCACACAGGTGCAGTAAAAAGGTTGCAGTGACTGCTGGTATAACAATGTGCAGTCACACAGGTGCAGTGAAAGGTCTGCAGTGACTGCTGGTATAACAATATATAGTCACACAGGTGCAGTGAAAGGTATTCAGTGACTGCTGGTATAACAATGTGCAGTCACACAGGTGCAGTGAAAGGTATGCAGTGACTGCTGGTATAAAAATATATAGTCACACAGGTGCAGTGAAAGGTATTCAGTGTGACTGCTGGTATAACAATGTGCAGTCACACAGGTGCAGTGAAAGGTATGCAGTGACTGCTGGTATAACAATGTGCAGTCACACAGGTGCAGTGAAAATGGATGCACTGACTGCTGGGATATAAAACAGCGTGCGGTCACACAGATGCAGTGAAAGGTATGCAGTGACTGGTATTATAATACAATGTGCAGCAGTCACACTAGGCACTGAATGTGCTGGGCCTGGCATGGTAGAGAAATTAGCAAGGGCTAGCTGCGACAGACAGGGCTGTATATGCAGTGTCAGTGGGCCAGACAAAGAAAAAACACAACACAAGAACACTCAAAAGAGCTGTTTTGGGGTGCTTTTCTTCAACAAATATTAGCAAGGAACAAGCTAACAGACCTCCTATCGCTTTCCCTATCTCTCCAATGTCTCTCTCTTCTCTCTCTAATAAAGCAGGACACAGAGTGAGAAAATGGCCGATGCTCCTGCCTTATATAGGGGGGCTCCAGGAGGGAGGGCAGCCTGATTGGCTGCCATGTGTCTGCTGACTGTGATGTAGAGGGTCAAAGTTTAGCCCAATGATGTAGTATAATGGGCGAATCGAACTCACATAAAGTTCGCTAGGTTCGTATGCGAACTGTTCGGGCCATCTCTACTCCGCAGATGAAAACAATAGTCAGCTGACATTACAGCTGATACCTAGGTAGGTTACCGCTGTGTGATTGGATGTGTGGATTGTGGCCGGCCACTGATTGGATTAAAGTTGTATTTAAGCCTGCAGAGTGCTCCCAGTCATCGTCTGTGATAAGCATAGCTGTAGCTAGTTGCTGGGTGCACAATCACATTGTTGAATTACTGGATCTCGACCTTGGTTTGTATTTGACCATTCTTGTCTGGTGTTATTAACCCTTGCTTTGATTCCTGGATACCCTTGCCTGCCACCTAGACCGACCTCTGCCTGTTACTGGATACTCTTGCATGCTGCCTGGACCGACCTTTGCCTGTTACTGGATAGTCTTGCCGGCTGCCACCTGGACTGACCTCTGCCTGTTAACTGGATACCCTTGCCTGCTGCCTGGACTGACCACTGCTAGTTTACTGAAAACTCTTGTCTGCCACCTGAACCAACCTCTGCCTGTTAACTGGATACTCTTGCATGCTACCTAGAGCGACCATTGCTTGTTACTGGACACTCTAGTTATACCTGAACTAATCCTTGCCTATTGCGTGCATAACCTTGCATGTGGACCTTGCATTAACTCTCTCATATATTGCCTGGATCATTCACTGCCAGTTAAATAACCTTGTATGTGGACTTTTTATGAACTCTCTCATACACTGCCTGGATCATTCACTGCCTGTTCCTGATACATCTGTAATTACTGGCAATCAACGCTGAGGGCCTCATCCTCCTGAATCAAGGTAATAGCCCTGTGTGATACTTATGAACTATTGAACTGTGCTACTTGCCTCAGTGGGGTCCTGGTGGGTTATTGTCCTCTCTACTTCAGTCTGTATGCCTTGCACATTAAGACCTGGGGGTAATCGTAGTCAGGAGACAAATCATGTGTCCTGTTCACGCGAGGGCTTGTCTATAGGTGAAGACCGTGGGCCGGGCTCAGAGCCATGGCAATAGATTGGGACATAGAGACTGATTGGGGACATAACCTGTCAGGCCTTGCAATACCATAGCTCTATAATATAAAGGGAGAACGCGCTCAAAGGCCAAGGCGTAATGACACCATACATATAATTTACCACAACAGTCCGATAAAGTTCAATCCTTTTCCTGCAAATGGCACGCTCTGTAGCATAAGCCACGTTGTTGTCAGTTACTCATCAAGGCCCACACGTCATATGCAAAGAAAGAAAGAAACACATATAGTGTATTACTGCGATATAGATTGTAACTCCAACACCACGTGTGACACTCGCAGTCACCTCAAACCAATCGCACCAGTGCCAGGGACACCCCCCTATGTGCCCGCACTCACCCTAGAGGCCTCCCAAATATCCGGAGGTAGGAATGATGGCTTAGGGGGTCAGAGAGCGCAGTCTGCCGCCAGTTCAACTTAATCCAAAGGACTCTAAAACTTTAAAAACGCCACAATAGTGTAAAACCAACGTTTTAATGTGCGAAAAAGGGGGATGTTTACACTCACAAGCGTAGAAGAATCAAAGGCATATCAATACAGGTCAAATCCCCGGGTGACTGCTCCGCAAGATGCCGTCTCGGATCCAATTCTCACGCTCGCGTCCCTCCTCACACTTCCTACTTCCTTGCCAGTCACGAGTGCCGTAGCTCCGCCCTATGCATTTCGTCATCCAGTGACTCATCAGGGGCTGACGGCACTCACTGGACTGGCTGATTAAATGCATAGCTAACCCCTCCCCTCGCCGCGCGCTATATATCTTTATTTAAAAATTACAAGAATGAAAAAATTATATATAAAAAATTGTTTTAAAAATATAACGGCATTCCTTCAGAACCGTCACCTTCACATATGCAAGTCTAGGCTAATACATATCTCCACTCCTACCTAAATCGTTTCATTATACCTACTCACATACAATCTCAGCTACCAACATGTATCTAAAACCCATAATATAGCAGTAAGTACAATAAAATGTATCCCATTATTTGGATTACATGCTTATCATGCACCCAACGATTGTATATAATACTCCCCATCGCTACCACCCTAATTATTACAGCCAGTATATAGAGAAATAGAAACCACCCCAATCTCCCCATACAAGTACACAAATCATGTTGTATTAATAAAACAATTTATATCAAGATCCACATTTAGTCCCTTGGGGGCCATAGTATCCAACTCATATGTTGTGACGAAAAATTAGAGAAGAAGGGGAAACGATCCAACTCATTCATACTCACGTGTTCCACCTCTTATGTCGTTTATGTGGTCTGGTGCACCTGCAGCCTACAATATGTGGGCCGCACCACCAGACCACTGAAGGACAGGATTGGTGAGCATATTACGAACATACGGAAAGGTTTTGAGTTGCATAGTGTGTCCTTACATTTTAAAAAGGTACACCAATGTAACCCTGCACATATGTCATTCTGTGGTGTGGATAAATTGTTGTCGGCATGGAGGGGGTGTAACAAAGTTCGTGAGATATCAAAAAAGGAGACACGATAAATATATGAGTTGGATACTATGGCCCCCAAGGGACTAAATGTGGATCTTGATATAAATTGTTTTATTAATACAACATGATTTGTGTACTTGTATGGGGAGATTGGGGTGGTTTCTATTTCTCTATATACTGGCTGTAATAATTAGGGTGGTAGCGATGGGGAGTATTATATACAATCGTTGGGTGCATGATAAGCATGTAATCCAAATAATGGGATACATTTTATTGTACTTGCTGCTATATTATGGGTTTTAGATACATGTTGGTAGCTGAGATTGTATGTGAGTAGGTATAATGAAACGATTTAGGTAGGAGTGGAGATATGTATTAGCCTAGACTTGCATATGTGAAGGTGACGGACGGTTCTGAAGGAATGCCGTTATATTTTTAAAACAATTTTTTATATATAATTTTTTCATTCTTGTAATTTTTAAATAAAGATATATAGCGCGCGGCGAGGGGAGGGGTTAGCTATGCATTTAATCAGCCAGTCCAGTGAGTGCCGTCAGCCCCTGATGAGTCACTGGATGACGAAATGCATAGGGCGGAGCTACGGCACTCGTGACTGGCAAGGAAGTAGGAAGTGTGAGGAGGGACGCGAGCGTGAGAATTGGATCCGAGACGGCCTCTTGCGGAGCAGTCACCCGGGGATTTGACCTGTATTGATATGCCTTTGATTCTTCTACGCTTGTGAGTGTAAACATCCCCCTTTTTCGCACATTAAAACGTTGGTTTTACACTATTGTGGCGTTTTTAAAGTTTTAGAGTCCTTTGGATTAAGTTGAACTGGCGGCAGACTGCGCTCTCTGACCCCCTAAGCCATCATTCCTACCTCCGGATATTTGGGAGGCCTCTAGGGTGAGTGCGGGCACATAGGGGGGTGTCCCTGGCACTGGTGCGATTGGTTTGAGGTGACGGCGAGTGTCACACGTGGTGTTGGAGTTACAATCTATATCGCAGTAATACACTATATGTGTTTCTTTCTTTCTTTGCATATGACGTGTGGGCCTTGATGAGTAACTGACAACAACGTGGCTTATGCTACAGAGCGTGCCATTTGCAGGAAAAGGATTGAACTTTATCGGACTGTTGTGGTAAATTATATGTATGGTGTCATTACGCCTTGGCCTTTGAGCGCGTTCTCCCTTTATAGAATTTTAAACATTGTCTACACTACAATTTGGGAACGCGATCCACGTTTGCAAAAGTTTATGATTATCCTGAGCGCAATTTTATAGATATATTTAATACCATAGCTCTCTTTGTGGGTGACACTGCATAGATACAGCCCTGTCTGTCGCAGCTAGGAATGCTCGCTGGATTCCGCGGAATTGTTAATTCCGTGATTCCGGCCGGAATTAGGGCAATTCTCTCTCTCTCTCTCATCCATCCATCCATCCATCCTCTTGTATCATCCAGTAGGGAATTGCAGTTTTTCAAAACAGCTTACATACCATGGCTGGGATTTGAACCCAGGTCTCAGTGTGTAGTAGGTATCTGACTTACCCCCTAGACCACCAACCACACTACATGCTAAAGACGGCCTAGCATGTACCATTACGATCAATCCAATAGAAAAAGTAGCATGATTAAGGATTTGTACTTTTTCAAAAGCCAGCTTACACACCTTGGCTGGGATTTGAACCCAGGTCTCAGTGTGTAGTAGGTATCTGACTTACCCCCTAGACCACCAACCACACTACATGCTAAAGCCGGCCTAGCATGTACCATTATGATCAATCCAATAGAAAAAGTAGCATGATTAAGGATTTGTACTTTTTCAAAAGCCAGCTTACACACCATGGCTGGGATTTGAACCCAGGTATTAGTGTGTAGTAGGTATCTGACTTACCCCCTAGACCACCAACCACACTACATGCTAAAGCCAGCCTAGCATGTACCATTATATTCAATCCAATAGAAAAAGTAGCATGATTAAGGATTTGTACTTTTTCAAAAGCCAGCTTACATACCATGGCTGGTATTTGAACTCAGGTCTCAGTATGTAGTAGGTATCTGACTTACCCCCTAGACCACTAACCACACTACATGCTAAAGCCGGCCTAGCATGTACCATTATGATCAATCCAATAGAAAAAGTAGCAAATCCCGGCCAAGGAATGTAAGCTGGCGTTTGAAAAAGTACAAATCCTTAATCATGCTACTTTTTCTATTGGATTGATCATAATGGTACATGCTAGGCCAGCTTTAACATGTAGAGTGGTTGGTGGTCTAGGGGGTAAGGGGGTATCTACCTACTACACACTGAGACCTGGGAGAGGGAGAGAGAGATTTTTTAAAAAATTTCCGACGGAATCCGGAATTCCGTGGAATTTGATACAAATCCCGCGGAATTTTCATAGCGACAGAATTTATCATTGACGGAATCCATGATTTTTGGCGGAACGGAATTTGCTGGTTCCGATCATCTCTATTCACAGCTGGCCCTTGCTATACTCTGCCAGGCCCAGCACACTATATTAACAGTGCATATATTTTCACTGTATTTGTGTGATTTAACTTACTATACCATGGCTCTCTTTGTGGGTGATACTGCATAGATACAGCCCTGTCTGTTGCAGCTGGCCCTTGCTGTACTGTGCCAGGCCCAGCACACTGTATTACCAGTGCATATCTTTCCACTGTATTTGTGGGATTTTATTTACTATACCATAGCTCTCTTTGTGGGTGACACTGCATAGATACAGCCCTGTCTGTCACAGCTGGCCATTACTGTACTGTGCCAGTCCCAGCACACTGTACTGTATTACCAGTGCATATCTTTCCACTGTATTTGTGTGATTTAACGTACTATACCATAGCTCTCTTTGTGGGTGACAACGCATAGATACAGCTCACAGTTGCCAGCTGGAATTTGTAATCCGCCCACCAGCACACTGTATTATACCAGTTCATATCTTCCCACTGTATTTGTGTAATTTAGCTTACTATACCATAGCTCTCTTTGTTAGTGACACTGCATAGACACAGCCCACAGTTGCCAGCTGGAATTTGTAGTCTACCCACCAGCACACTGTATTATACCAGTGCACATCTTTCCACTGTATTTGTGTTATTTAACTTACTATACCATAGCTCTCTTTGTGGGTGACACACTGCATACAGCCCACAGAGAGAAAGAGGCAGTTAGCTAGGCTGTTCCTTATTGGTGAAAGCACCCCAATACAAAAGCCCTTTTGAGGGCTAATATTCTTCTATTCCGTGTGTGTGTGTGTGTGTGTGTGTGTGTGTGTGTGTGTGTGTGTGTGTGTGTGTGTGTGTGTGTGTGTGTGACACTGCATACAGGCCAGACCACAGTAATTGCTGGGCCTTGCAGTTCTACTATCCTCTTCTTCTTAACAACAGCCTTATGAAGTCCCCTGATCAAGAAGCACAAACACCAATGGGATGTGCACATGAGGAAAAGCAGCACGCAAACGCAAAGCCACCCTTTGCCTCCTCTTTCTCCTCCAGGTGCAGCATATTCAGCCGCTTTATCCTCTGGTGCCCTTGCACCTTCACAGCCACCCTCCTCCACTCCGCCTCTCACCTTGAGCAGTTCCTGCTCCTCTGCCCAAAGCCAGGTGTCTGTTAAGGAAATATTTTAGCAGAAGAAGCCAATGTCTGCCAGTCACCCCCTTGCCCGGCATCTGACAGCTGGCTTGGCGGAACTGTTAGCCTGCCAGCTGTTGCCGTACAAGCTGGTGTACACTGAGGCCTTCCAAAAATGTGTGGCGATTGGGACACCGCAGTGGAAGATACCAGGCCGCAATTATTTTTCAAAAAAGGCAATACCCAAACTGTACTGTGATGTTGAAAGGCAATCTCTGGCATAAAGCATTGGGTCAAGGGTCCATCTGACCACTGATGCCTGGTCTGCAAAGCACGTTCAGGGCAGGTTTATTATTTATACGGCACATTGGGTAAACTTCGTGACTGCTGGCAAGCATGGAGTACGTGGCTGTGCAGCGGACTTAGTGGTGACACCTCCACGGCTTGCAGGCAGGCCTGCTGCCACCACCTCTTCTTCTCCTCCTCCTACATCCTCTTCACTGTCGTCCTCCTCCTCGGCTGAGTGCTACTCTACTGCTGTGCTCTCCTCTCCAACTGCACACCCCTAGCTCGCCATGGCCTATACCGCATGACAGGTACAATGGTGTCACACCATCTTGGACATGTTTTGCCTCAAAGCAGAGAGTTACACCGAATCAGCATTTCTGGACACTCTGAACAAACAGGTGGATCAGTGGCTGACCCCACACCAACTGGAGATTGGCACGGTGGTGTGTAACAACGGAAGTAATCTCTTGTCGGCTTTGAGTTTGGGCAGGTTGACACATGTGCCCTGCATGGCACATACAGTATGCTGAATCTTATAATCCAATGATTTGTTTGTAAGTTCCCAGGCTTACAGGAAGTCCTGAAGCACTCCAGGAAGGTGTGTGCGCATTTCAGGCGTTCTTCCTGGAGTGTGCCATTCGTAGAGTGGTGGATCAAGCTGTAGAGGAGCGTGAACAGGAAGAGGAGGAAAAGTTGTGGGAAACAGAAACAGAACCATAATTGTTGTCAACACCTGCGGCAGCACAAAGGACAGGGGAGGAGGAGTTGTCTGGGGAAGAGGAGTCAGAGGAGGAAGGTGGCTTTTAGGAGGAGGTGGAAGAACAACCGCAGCAGGTGTCGCAGGGGGCCTGTGCTGCTCACCTTTCTCGTGCTATTGTTCGTGGCTGGGGGGAGGAGGAGAACTTACCTGGCATCATTGAGGAAGAGTAAGAGGAGATAACAAGTAGGTCGGCATCCAACCTTGCGCAGATGGGGTCTTTCATGCTGTCCAGCCTGTTGAGGCAGTGCACCCCCATATAAAAATGCTCAAGGGGAATGACCTGTACTGGGTGGCAATGCTACTAGACCCTCGGTATAAGCACAAAGTGCCGGAGATGTTACCAAATTACCAGAAGGCAGAAAGGATGCAGCTCTTGCACAACAAGCTGGCAAGTATGCTTTACACTGCGTTTAAGGGTGATGTCACACCACAACAGAAAAAAGGTGCCAGTAATCCTCCTCCTTCTCCCATGTCCATGCAGGCAAGGACAGGACGCTCTAGCGATCTGATGGTGATGTCGGACATGCAGACTTTCTTTAGTCCAATGCCTCACCTCAGCCCTTCGGGATCCACCCTCCGACAATGCGACCGGCAGGTAGCCGACTACCTGCCCTTAAGTGCGGATATAGACACTCTGAGCAGGGATCAACCCCTGGACTACTGGGTGCGCAGGCTTGACCTGTGGCCAGAGCTGTCACAACACAATTTGCCATCCAACTTCTGGCTTGCCCCGCCTCAAGCATCCTGTCAGAAAGGACCTTCAGCGCAGCAGGAGGCATTGTCACTGAGAAGAGAAGTCGCCTAGGTCAAAAAAGTACTCAGTACCTCACCTTTATTAAAATGAATGAGGCATGGATCCCAGAGGGCTACTGCCTGCCCAAAGACTAAGTCAGTCCCCACACAGCATCTCTGCCTGCACGATGCTGCTGCCTGCCTGAAGACTAAGTCAGTCCCCACACAGCATCTCTGCCTGCAGGCCGCTTGACTTCCTTCTCCGCCTACACAAACAGGGTCCAGGACTCTAGGTGGATTCCTGAATTTTTAAGGCCGCCACTAAAAAGAATAATAATTTTTCTGGTGTGTGTACATGCCTAATTTTTCTGGCTGCACTGTGGCTGCAACAACAAAACAAAAGCCATGTACATGTGTCAATTCCCCTTTGTGATCGTTACCTTGTTGCTGTGAAGGGGCTTGCGTGTCACAATGAAGCAATGACCTATATGAGTGTGTTGGGGGCGCACCCAAGATAATAAGGTCGTTGCTTCATTGTCGACAGACCGAATTCGATCATCTGGACAGCCACTGTTGTTCTGTCATTGAGCTACCTCAGCCTGACTATATGGACTGGAAAATCGACATCGCCTGCACTTTTGCCAACGTGCGCACCAGCACGGCCATCACTACACAAACAGCTGTTTGTGGTGCGTTAAACAATGAGTTTGGTCACACGCAAGATGTTTTAAAGCACTTTATGCCTCCAGTTTAGGAATGCAATGTCATTTCTGCCCTGTGACAAATTCTCCACACACGGAGTAGTACAGATTGATGCTGATCCTTTTTTGCCCTATGATGACAATTATGTGAGGGGAATAATTTTCAAAAGTACAAAAGCAGGTCTGTAACTGTGCAATCTCATAATTCTAAACTGTGCTGAGCTGTCCATCTGACACTCCATGATCTCGGTACACCACAATCTTCTCAGGCAACGCATGATTTACCTTGTAGTACTTCTGGAGAGGAGAATTGCCACAAGGTACAGCTTAAGCCATGGGTCCCCAACCTGGGGGCCGCGGCCCCCTGGGGGTCCTTGGGCAGATTTCTGGGGGGCCGCGGCTTCTCCCCCTCCCCCCGCGGCCGCCGCTCCTGTTACCTTATGAGCGGGCGGCCTCTTCCTTCCTTATATTCCTCCAGCCGCGGCTCTCCTCTTCGCAGCATGTCGTATTACAGCAGCGCTTCCTGCGCGGCTGCTGTAAGGAGCCAAGGGAGCCGGGACAGCGGTTCCCATGGTAACAGTGATGCGTATCGCCGCTACAGGAAGCCGATACCCCGCCTCCTTCCCTTACTTACAGCAGCTGCGCAGGAAGCACTGCTGTAATACGACATGCTGCGAAGAGGAGAGCCGCGGCTGGAGGAATATAAGGAAGGAAGCGGACGCCTGCTCATAAGGTAACAGGAGCGGTGGCCGTGGGTGGGAGAGGGCACCTCTGCTAGCTACACTGGGGAAGCTATACTGGGGTAATTACTGGCTACACTGGGCTAACTGTACTGGGCTAACTGTACTTGCTACACTGGCTAACTGTACTTGCTATACTGGGGTAACTATACTTGCTATACTGGGCTAACTGTACTTGCTATACTGGGGTAATTATACTAACTATATTGGGGTAACTATACTACCTAACTAACTATACTGAGGCAACTATAGTCCTTATACAGGGGCAACTGTGTTAGCTACTTATACTGGGGGCAATACCTACTTACCTATATACTACACTCAAAATCAGGGAAAAGAGGGGGGGCTGCCACCGCCACTAACCACGCCCCCCCCCCCCCCCCGGGGGGCCCCAGAGAAAAGTTTGGTTGGGATAGTGGGCCCCGGGCTTAAAAAGGTTGGGGACCCCTGGCTTAAGCCATCAATAATATCCTGATGTTGATGCTGAAATATTACCCTGAAGTAGCAGCGGGTCAGAATGAATTTATGCTGGCACACACAACTAGAGATGTGCCGAATGGTTCGCCAGGGGAACTTTAGGTGATTCGCGTTCGCCGGCGAAGTTTTGCGGAAGTTCGATTCGCCCCATAATGCTCCATTGAGCTGAACTTTGACCCTCTACATCACAGTCAGCAGGCACATTGTCACCAATCAGACTGCACTCACTCTTGGAGCCCCACCCCCTCTTATAAAAGGCAAGGTTCTCCTGTCGTTTTACTCACTCGTCTGCCTCCAGTAATTAGCTAAGGGACAGCTGCTGACAGACTCTGCTAGGGAGAGTTTAGTTAGGATCTTGTAGATTTGTTCCTAGCTGATTGTTATTCCTTATACTCCAGGGAATTGTAGTATTTCAAAAGCCAGCTTACATACCATGGCTGGGAATTGAACCCAGGCTGGGCTGGGAATTGAACCTAGGTCTCAGTGTGCGGTAGGTAACTCATTTAACCACTATACCACCAAAAACACTACATGCTAAAGCCAGCCTAGCATGTACCATTATGATCAATCCAAGAGAAAAATTAGCTTGTTTAATCCACGGAATTGTACTATATCAAAAGCTATCTTACATACCGTGGCTGGGAATTGAACCCAGGCTGGGCTGGGAATTGAACCCAGGTCTCAGTGTGCGGTAGGTAACATCTCTTGCATTGATCATAATGGTACATGTTAGGCTGGCTTCAGCATGTAGTGTTGTTGGTGGTATAGTGGTTAAATGAGTTACCTACTGCACACTGAGACCTGGGTTCAATTCCCAGCCACAGTATGTAAAATGGCTTTTAATATAGTACAATTCCATGGATTAAGCAAGCTAATTTTTCTCTTGGATTGATCATAATGGTACATGCTAGGCTGGCTTCAGCATGTAGTGTTGTTGGTGATATAGTGGTTAAATGAGTTACCTACCGCACACTGAGACCTGGGTTAAATTCCCAGCCTAGCCTGGATTCAATTCCCAGCCACGGTATGTAAGATGGCTTTTGATATAGTACAATTCCATGGATTAAGCAAGCTAATTTTTCTCTTGGATTGATCATAATGGTACATGCTAGGCTGACTTCAGCATGCAGTGTTGTTGGTGGTATAGTGGTTAAATGAGTTACCTACCGCACACTGAGACCTGGGTTCAATTCCCAGCCATGGTATGTAAGCTGGATTTTGAAATGCTACAATTCCCTGGAAGATGAGACCCTCCTCCCTCCGGGACGAGGGAGTGAGGGGAGGAGTACTGATGTCATAAAGTAGTGTAGGCCTGCAATTGAACATTCAATTAGATTTCTGACCTTAAAACACTGCTTTGTATTAAATCCAGATTTTTTTTCTGGGACTTTTGATGTGTATTTTACTCAACTATGTCCTCCTCCAGGTATTAGACCCCATGAAACATCTTTTGTATCATTTTTCCAATCAGCAGAAATTTTTCAAAATTTTGAAGTTCGCCTCCCCATTGAAGTCTATTGCGGTTCGCGAAAGTTCGCGCGAACCGAACCTTTTGCGGAAGTTCGCGAACCCGCGAGGAGGTTAGGCCCATCTCTACACACAACAAAGCCTGCCACAGAACAGGAACTCCGGCCGGCATCATGGTAGATTAATTCCGATCACCATCAGATTTTTCAGGGGAATAAATAACATCCACTCCCCACTCCATCTTGGTACACCACAATCTTCTCTGGCAGTGCATGATTTACCTTGTAGTAAATCTGGAGAGCTGCCACAAGGTACAGCTTCAAGCCATCCATACTATCCTCCTGATGTGGTCGCTGAAAGATTACACAGAAGTATCAGCGGGTCAGGAAAGAATTTATGTTGGCCCCACACAACAAAGCCTGTCACTGAACGGGAACTCCGGCTGGCATCATGGTAGATCCATTCCAATCACCATCAGATTTTTCAGGGGAATGATTGTCCATTCCCCACAGCTCTCCTTCAAGCTTGCAATTTAACTGCAGCTAAATTTTCTGTGCGATGCTTCTCTTTTTTGTTGGATTAGAGATTGCTTTCACATTCACAACTTGAGAAGGCACAGGTGTTTGTACACAGCATAAGTTCATTATAGCATCGTACAGGTCAGTGCTCGTCAGCAGTTATTAGCTCTGGAATTACCACAGTTATCAAAGTAACATATCAGGAAAAAAAAAAATTGCAGAATTTTATAAATAACTTTGCAATTTTCAATTAATAAAAAAGAAAGTATTTTTCAATTTTCATCATCATCGCCTGCACTTAGTGTTGGGCGAACATCTAGATGTTCGGGTTCGGGCCGAACAGGCCGAACATGGCCGCGATGTTCGGGTGTTCGACCCGAACTCCGAACATAATGGAAGTCAATGGGGACCCGAACTTTTGAGCTTTGTAAAGCCTCCTTACATGCTACATACCCCAAATTTACAGGGTATGTGCACCTTGGGAGTGGGTACAAGTGGAAAAAATTTTTTAGCAAAAAGAGCTTATAGTTTTTGAGAAAATCGATTTTAAAGTTTCAAAGGGAAAACTGTCTTTTAAATGCGGGAAATGTCTGTTTTCTTTGCACAGGTAACATGCTTTTTGTCGGCATGCAGTCATAAATGTAATACATATAAGAGGTTCCAGGAAAAGGGACCGGTAACGCTAACCCAGCAGCAGCACACGTGATGGAACAGGAGGAGGGTGGCGCAGGAGGAGAAGGCCACGCTTTGAGACACAACAACCCAGGCCTTGCATGAGGACAAGAAGCGTGCGGATAGCAATTTGCATTTTGTCGCCATGCAGTCATAAATGTAATACAGATGAGAGGTTCAATAAACAGGGACCGGAAACGCTAACCCATCACAGATGTTCATTGTTCATGTTACTTGGTTGGGGTCCGGGAGTGTTGCGTAGTCGTTTCCAATCCAGGATTGATTCATTTTAATTTGAGTCAGACGGTCTGCATTTTCTGTGGAGAGGCGGATACAACGCCGATCTGTGACGATGCCTCCGGCCGCACTGAAACAGCGTTCCGACATAACGCTGGCTGCCGGGCAAGCCAGCACCTCTATTGCGTACATTGCCAGTTTGTGCCAGGTGTCTAGCTTCGATACCCAATAGTTGAAGGGTGCAGATGGATTGTTCAACACAGCTACGCCATCTGACATGTAGTCCTTGACCATCTTCTCCAGGCGATCGGTGTTGGAGGTGGATCTGCACACTTGCTGTTCTGTGTGCTGCTGCATGGGTGTCAGAAAATTTTCCCACTCCAAGGACACTGCCGATACCATTCCCTTTTGGGCACTAGCTGCGGCTTGTGTTGTTTGCTGCCCTCCTGGTCGTCCTGGGTTTGCGGAAGTCAGTCTGTCGGCGTACAACTGGCTAGAGGAGGGGGAGGATGTCAATCTCCTCTCTAAAGTCTCCACAAGGGCCTGCTGGTATTCTTCCATTTTGACCTGTCTGGCTCTTTCTTCAAGCAGTTTTGGAACATTGTGTTTGTACCGTGGATCCAGAAGGGTATAAACCCAGTAATTGGTGTTGTCCAGAATGCGCACAATGCGTGGGTCGCGTTCAATGCAGTCCTAGGCCGAAGAGGTCATAGCCTAGGGTCACAAAACCTGTTTATTGGGCAATTTCAATGGTGGCGAGTCTGACGTACATAAATCGCAGCAATGGCCGTTAGCAACGTCTGAATCTCACGAAATGTCTCATGCAGGTAGAAGACATATTGTTAGACTTGGGCTCCAAAGATGGGTTCCCTACATCTCTGCAAACCAGAGTTACAGGGCTCCAAATTTGGTAAAATCCCCATAGGCTTTCATTGGGCCTCCTATTTACAGTTCCAAAATCTCACATCTTTTCAAAGGGCAATTACTCAGCAGTGGCAAATTTTCTAGCATTGTAGGGACCCTTAGGGGGAACATGACTGGTGAGTTTCGGGCCCCTAGGCCAAAGAGGTCATAGCCTAGGGTCACAAAAACCTGTTTATTTGGGCTATTTCAATGGTAGTGATGGTGACGTACATAAATCGCAGCAATGGCCGTTAGCAAAGTCTGAATCTCACGAAATGTCTCATGCAGGTAGAAGACATATTGTTAGACTTGGATTCCAAACATGTGGTCCATACATCTCTGCAAACCAGAGTTACAGGGGTCCAAAATTGGTAAAATCCCCCATAGGATTTCATTGCCTCCCTATTTCACTTTCCAAAATCTCACATCTTTTCAAAGGGCAATGGCTCAGCAGTACCAAATGTTCTAGCATTGTAGGGACCCTTAGGGGGAACATGACTGGTGAGTTTCGGGCCCCTAGGCCGAAGAGGTCATAGCCTAGGGTCACAAAAACCTGTTTATTTGGGCTATTTCAATGGTAGTGATGGTGACGTACATAAATCGCAGCAATGGCCGTTAGCAACGTCTGAATCTCACGAAATGTCTCATGCAGGTAGAAGACATATTGTTAGACTTGGGCTCCAAAGATGGGTTCCCTACATCTCTGCAAACCAGAGTTACAGGGCTCCAAATTTGGTAAAATCCCCTAGAGGCTTTCATTGGGCCTCCTATTTACAGTTCCAAAATCTCACATCTTTTCAAAGGGCAATTACTCAGCAGTGGCAAATTTTCTAGCATTGTAGGGACCCTTAGGGGGAACATGACTGGTGAGTTTCGGGCCCCTAGGCCAAAGAGGTCATAGCCTAGGGTCACAAAAACCTGTTTATTTTGGCTATTTCAATGGTAGTGATGGTGACGTACATAAATCGCAGCAATGGCCGTTAGCAAAGTCTGAATCTCACGAAATGTCTCATGCAGGTAGAAGACATATTGTTAGACTTGGATTCCAAAGATGGGGTCCCTACATCTCTGCAAACCAGAGTTACAGGGGTCCAAAATTGGTAAAATCCTACATAGGATTTCATTGCCTCCCTATTTCACTTTCCAAAATCTCACATCTTTTCAAAGGGCAATGGTTCAGCAGTACCAAATTTTCTAGCATTGTAGGGACCCTTAGGGGGAACATGACTGGTGAGCTTCGGGCCCCTAGGCCGAAGAGGTCATAGCCTAGGGTCACAAAAACCTGTTTATTTGGGCTATTTCAATGGTAGTGATGGTGGCGTACATAAATCTCAGCAATGGCCGTTAGCAAAGTCTGAATCTCACGAAATGTCTCATGCAGGTAGAAGACATATTGTTAGACTTGGATTCCAAAGATGGGGTCCCTACATCTCTGCAAACCAGAGTTACAGGGGTCCAAATTTGGTAAAATCCCCCATAGGATTTCATTGCCTCCCTATTTCACTTTCCAAAATCTCACATCTTTTCAAAGGGCAATGGCTCAGCAGTACCAAATTTTCTAGCATTGTAGGGACCCTTAGGGGGATCATGACTGGTGAGTTTTGCCACTGCTGAGCCATTGCCCTTTGAAATGGTGTGAGATTTTGGAACGGTAAATAGGAGGCCCAATGAAAGCCTATGGGGGATTTTACCAATTTTGGACCCCTGTAACTCTGGTTTGCAGAGATGTAGGGACCCCATCTTTGGAATCCAAGTCTAACAATATGTCTTCTACCTGCATGAGACATTTCGTGAGATTCAGACGTTGCTAACGGCCATGGCTGAGATTTATGTACGCCACCATCACTACCATTGAAATAGCCCAAATAAACAGGTTTTTGTGAACCTAGGCTATGACCTCTTCGGCCTAGGGGCCCGAAACTCACCAGTCATGTTCCCCCTAAGGGTCCCTACAATGCTAGAAAATTTGGTACTGCTGAGCCATTGCCCTTTGAAAAGATGTGAGATTTTGGAAAGTGAAATAGGGAGCCAATGAAATCCTATGGGGGATTTTACCAATTTTGGACCCCTGTAACTCTGGTTTGCAGAGATGTAGGGACCCCATCTTTGGAATCCAAGTCTAACAATATGTCTTCTACCTGCATGAGACATTTCGTGAGATTCAGACTTTGCTAACGGCCATTGCTGCGATTTATGTATGCCACCATCACTACCATTGAAATAGCCCAAATAAACAGGTTTTTGTGACCCTAGGCTATGACCTCTTTGGCCTAGGGGCCCGAAACTCACCAGTCATGTTCCCCCTAAGGGTCCCTACAATGCTAGAAAATTTGCCACTGCTGAGTAATTGCCCTTTGAAAAGATGTGAGATTTTGGAACTGTAAATAGGAGGCCCAATGAAAGCCTAAGGGGGATTTTACCAAATTTGGAGCCCTGTAACTCTGGTTTGCAGAGATGTAGGGAACCCATCTTTGGAGCCCAAGTCTAACAATATGTCTTCTACCTGCATGAGACATTTCGTGAGATTCAGACGTTGCTAACGGCCATTGCTGCGATTTATGTACGTCAGACTCGCCACCATTGAAATTGCCCAATAAACAGGTTTTGTGACCCTAGGCTATGACCTCTTCGGCCTAGGACTGCATTGAACGCGACCCACGCATTGTGCGCATTCTGGACAACACCAATTACTGGGTTTATACCCTTCTGGATCCACGGTACAAACACAATGTTCCAAAACTGCTTGAAGAAAGAGCCAGACAGGTCAAAATGGAAGAATACCAGCAGGCCCTTGTGGAGACTTTAGAGAGGAGATTGACATCCTCCCCCTCCTCTAGCCAGTTGTACGCCGACAGACTGACTTCCGCAAACCCAGGACGACCAGGAGGGCAGCAAACAACACAAGCCGCAGCTAGTGCCCAAAAGGGAATGGTATCGGCAGTGTCCTTGGAGTGGGAAAATTTTCTGACACCCATGCAGCAGCACACAGAACACAGAACAGCAAGCGTGCAGATCCACCTCCAACACCGATCGCCTGGAGAAGATGGTCAAGGACTACATGTCAGATGGCGTAGCTGTGTTGAACAATCCATCTGCACCCTTCAACTATTGGGTATCGAAGCTAGACACCTGGCACAAACTGGCAATGTACGCAATAGAGGTGCTGGCTTGCCCGGCAGCCAGCGTTATGTCGGAACGCTGTTTCAGTGCTGCCGGAGGCATCGTCACAGATCGGCGGCGTATCCGCCTCTCCACAGAAAATGCAGACCGTCTGACTCAAATTAAAATGAATCAATCCTGGATTGGAAACGACTACGCAACACTCCCGGACCCCAACCAAGTAACATGAACAATGAACATCTGTGATGGGTTAGCGTTTCCGGTCCCTGTTTATTGAACCTCTCATCTGTATTACATTTATGACTGCATGGCGACAAAATGCAAATTGCTATACGCACGCTTCTTGTCCTCATGCAAGGCCTGGGTTGTTGTGTCTCAAAGCGTGGCCTTCTCCTCCTGCGCCACCCTCCTCCTGTTCCATCACGTGTGCTGCTGCTGGGTTAGCGTTACCGGTCCCTTTTCCTGGAACCTCTTATATGTATTACATTTATGACTGCATGCCGACAAAAAGCATGTTACCTGTGCAAAGAAAACAGACATTTCCCGCATTTAAAAGACAGTTTTCCCTTTGAAACTTTAAAATCGATTTTCTCAAAAACTATAAGCTCTTTTTTCCTCTTGTACCCACTCCCAAGGTGCACATACCCTGTAAATTTGGGGTATGTAGCATATAAGGAGGCTTTACAAAGCACGAAAGTTCGGGTCCCCATTGACTTCCATTATGTTCGGAGTTCGGCCATGTTCGGCCCGAACCCGAACATCTAGATGTTCGCCCAACACTACACGTGACCCGTTTGGCCAATCACAGCGCTAGCCGAACGTTCGGGTAACTTTCGGCCATGCGCTCTTAGTTCGGCCATATGGCCGAACAGTTTGGCCGAACACCATTAGGTGTTCGGCCGAACCCGAACATCACCCGAACAGGGTGATGTTCTGCAGAACCCGAACAGTGGCGAACACTGTTCGCCCAACACTACCTGCACTCTTGCCATGACATCATCACAGAGACGCTGGTATCAACACAAGGGGATGCGTGGTAAAGGAAAGTAGATGGAGGATAGAGGCTGTGGAAGGTGGGATGTTTGCCTCCATGCCCGCTCTCCCCGCCGCTGCAGCAGTCTCCTCTCACCATCCACCGCTGGGCGCAGTCTCCTCTCTTCTCCTCGCTTCTCCTCCACTCGCGCTGTAACTTCCGCTCCCGACGTCATGTGACATCGGGAGCCGGACCATCTCTGAAGGGGTTAGACGCGCGAGTGAGGGAGAAGAGAGGAAAAGAGAGGACACTGCGCCCAGCGATGGATGGTGAGTAACCACTCCACACACACACCCCACATCCATAACCCACACCCTCACCCCACACAGGCTGTAAGTCGCAAAATTTAGGACTATGCGACTATAAGTAGACCCCCTCCCCCACCCCCCACTTTTGTACTTTGAATCAGTCCTAAATTTTGCGACTTATACCCGAGTATATATGGTAAGTAAATACTGGAAGAGTTGTTCCAGGGATTTATCTGACTGCCATCTGGAGTCAGGAAGGAATTTTTCCCTTTTAAGGCTAATTGGCCCAGGCCTTGTAAGGTTTGTCGCCTTCCCCTGGATCTACAGAGAGCGACTTCTTAGACCTGAGAGGGGTCAGGTTATAATTCTCCCCACCTGCGATCACAGTGGTTGCCTTTGTAACCTTTGTTTGTGAGTATACAATTCTTCAATTGTGTATTATATCACTTTGCTTTAAATACTACACTATACTGGGCTCTCAGTCCACACCCTCTTCTCGTTTACAAACTTTTTGTACATTTGCCATTGAACATGTGATGTACTGCACCATTTGGGCTCCCGTTATTTCTGTGTTCTTCTTTTTTAGGGTGTCGATCACCCCCTACCACAGTTCCCTTGGATCAACTGGGATATGTGTGGATTCGGGATGTTTTTTTTTCCCTTTTAGTTGAACTTGATGGACGGATGTCTTTTTTTCAACTAAACTAGGTTACTATATATCCAGAGCCCTTCCACAATTTAGATAATTATCAAATCTGAAGTGAATTTCTCACTATAGGTATACTTTAGGGGTTGCAAATCAGACCCACCCTGTCCAAATCAGTTTCTGACATTCTATATCAGCGTTATACAATATGATACAATATTATTTCCACACATATATTCTAAAGGTGGCCACACACCATACATTTTTTTTAAATATCTGTTCATTTTAAAAATTGCAATCATTTTTTCTGACTGATTGTAATATTTCAAAAATATGACCAATGTGCCACACACATTTTTCCCCAGTTATGATAAAAATGATTGGAAACTCTAAGAAAATTGCTAGGGTGTGTATATTAATAAATTGACAATCTAACACACACCATACAAACTTTAGAAAAACTGAAGAAAAATTTCCAGCATTCTGAATCGATAGAAAAAAGAAACGGGAAATACGATCTGATTTTTTAGTCGAATGAAAAAAAAAAAAAGCTTTAGATTTTTTTAGGGGGAACCGATCATATTTATCAAATTGACAAAAAATCGGATCATTTAATTATATCGTGTGTGGCCACCTTAAACGTTTGACATTTTCCACATATATTTCTTAATCATATCCGTTGCAATTACACAACTCTTTACTATAGTGTCAGTAATTAGGTGCCTCCGGAAACGAGATCCCCTCAGGTAATGTTTCTCTCACTTATGTTTCCAAACTCAGAGATCTGATATCATCTGTATTCTAATCATAACAAGAAAAAAGGGGTATATTGATGACTGAGAAGGGTGTTGATCACAACACCTTCCTCTCATGCTGTGCTGCATTCCTGTCTGCATGCTCCTCACACACTGTCATACGGTAATATATGACTTTCCGTGTAATTACAGGTGAAGGCACTCTCATTAACCTGCCAGCTTAGGGTGTAACCTCCACTTCTCCTGACAAGGTTAGTTATTTTCCTTCATTAACTCTCTTCTTACATATAGTTTTCTTACAATCCTAAGTAATGACAGATACAGATGTAGCACTCTGGCCCACGTGCCTGACTAGACTCAGGCCTCAGTTACCAGATGGCCACAGGGTACTGGCACTGGTAGAGCCTGTTGAGTATCTGTTAATGCTGGCAATCGTTTTCTGGATAACTGCCATCTGGATGCAATTCAGGCTGGCAGGATTAGCCATTAGCCATTCTGATGGCCATTAGATTGAATTAGCAAATGGAGATTAGGAAACAGTGTTTTGGAACTGACCTGGATAAAGACTTAATTATTACTATTTATTGTATTTATAAAGTGCCAACAATATTACACAGCGCTTGACAATAAATACATACAATGGTACAAAGGATGGCAGAGAGCGTAACGTAAATATACAATATAGGACAAAGTTATTCAAGGCAAACAGGGTACAAGATCATGTGATTTGGGGCTGGTTAGGTAGGGCTAGTAATTTAAAGGGAACCTAAATTGAGAAGGATATGTATTTTTCCTTTTAAAATAATACCAGTTGCCTGACTCTTCTGCTGATCCTGTGTCTCTAATACTTTTAGCCACAGCCCCTCAACAAGCATGCAGATCAGGTGCTCTGGCTGAAGTCAGACTGGATTAGCTGCATGTTTGTTTCAGGTGTGTGATTGAAGCACCACTGCAGGCAAAGAAATCAGCAGGACTGCAAGCAGCTGGTATTGTTTAACCATTTACCGCCATCCTAACGTATTAAAACGTCATGCTTACCGATATTAACAGCAACATGACGTTTTAATACGTCGCGCATTCCCGCCGCTGCTACCGCCGTGTGTCCGCCGCTACCGCCGCCATTACCGTCGGGATCCTGTGCTGGGTGATTGGGGAAGAGGACCGAACAGTCCTCTACCCAATCGCAGTGCCTGGAGTGAATGGACGTGACCGCGAACAGCGGCTACGTCCATTCACATAAACAGGAAATGTAACAGTTTAATAAAGTGTAAAAAAAAAAAAAAAAGTGAACACGTCCTATGAGTGTTCACTAGCGCCATCTTGTGGCCAAAAAGTATATTACACCTACAAAATACATACATTTTCAAGTATATACACATCATTAATAAAATTACACTTCCAACCCTCCCCCCCAAAAAAAACACTTGTAAAAAAAAAAATCAGCTTAAAAAAAATAAATAAATAGTTGCCTTAGGGACTCAGCTTTTTTTATTCTATATTTTATGGGGGAAAATTAATTTTAATTTATTACATAGGGGCTTGTAATTATGGCCAGAACAAACAGAAAAATAACCACTTATATTTCAAAATAATATACTGTCGCCATACATTGTGGTAGGGACATAATCTAAACGGTTTAATTATCGGGACCACTGGGCAAATAAAACGTGTTTGTTTTATCCACAGGAGAATGTTTAATTTTAAAACTATAAAGGCTGAACACTGAGAAATAATGATTTTTTTTCTTTTTTTCTGTTTTTCTCATTAAAATGCATTTAGAATAAAAAAATTCTTAGCAAAATGTACTATCCACAGAAAGCCTAATTGGTGGCGAAAAAAACGAGGTATAGATCATTTTCTTGTGATAAGTAGTAATAAAGTTATTAGGGAATAAAAGGGAGGAGCGCTGACAACTGAAAATTGCTCTGGTCCGTTAGGATTAAAACCCTTGGGGGTGAACTGGTTAAAAGGAAACATCCATATTCATCTCAGTTAAGGTTCCCTTTAAGTACAAGGCGGTCATAAGAAAGGAGCACACAATCATGTAGAATGCACTAGGGAAGGGAGGACCCTGCCAAAGGCTTACAATCTAAATGACATGAGTTCATTTTAAAGGACTTCCAACGTGAAATAGCTCATTTATTTTTTACTCACCTGGGGCTTCTTCCAGCCCCTCACAGCCATCTCAGTCTCTCGCCGAAGCCCCGGTCCTCCTCTGTGTCCCCTCTGGCCAGCCACAATGACTTGTGCCAGCGTATCCACATAATCTGGCACATACTGCGTATGTGCAGTAGTTGTGCGCAGGTGCAGTACGCACCAGATGAAGTGGACACGTAGGCAGGCGCAGAAGTACCAACCCCGCCGGTGGGTCACCATCATTATGGGGACACTGATGAGGACCTGGGCTGCGACGAGGGACTGAGACGGCTGTGAGGGGCTAGAAGAAGCCCCAGATGAGTAAAAAATAGATTACCTATTTCGCATCGGAAGTCCTTTAAGGAGGACTCTTGACAAAAGACTCAGAAATATTGAATACCAAAATCTAATGTTTGCATCTGCTTTTGCTAGGGAAAAAAAATATTTGCAAAGGCAAACAATAGACATGCCAGGAAATTAAAATGGTCAGTGAAAATATTTTGATAAAACAAGAAAAAGGAGCAGGAAATTGGGATTTTTAGGGGTGCATATAAAATATACTTGATGGATAAATAGTCAGTGTATACACTAAGTGATCAACGGATAAAGAACCAAAATTGATAGTACTTTATTAATAATTTTCAAAACATAGAAAAGAGAAAGGGATTATGTATAAAAACTCATATACCGGTACATTGCTAAAAATGTATTGTTCATCAAAGTAGATCTGTTTGACCTGGCCAAGAACCTTTACATTAAGTGTTGTTAACAGTATGCTGTTTACCCCTAAAAGACTAATAAGCATATACAGGCACTTCAAAAAAGTAAAACAACTAAGCATGACTGTGCTACTATTGTTTGTGTGTTCATGATGGATCCAGGATGTGTGGGTTGGGACTGTCGACATAAAGTTAATTTAAGTCCTGTAAAACAATTGCACTATAAAAATTTAAAGAATTTTTCAGAATTTACAATTGAATTGTCTCATATATGGTGACACCTGCAGTAATGAGCCATTCTCAATATGTTATTATGTGGTTGATTCACAAAACATTTATGTGATGCCTCATGGGAGTTCCTTCTTTTAATTGCAAATACCTTCTTCTCTAAGAAAGCAAACTTACATTTGGCATAGTTTTTAAAGTAAGAGGACTTAGGTTCTTTGTAGTCCTTTAGATAATGCTAGTAGTTTTGTTTCACCATGACCTAACTAGGTACTCTGTACAGGGCCAGATTGACAACTCAGGAACCTGCAGGCATGAGCTTTCTGGAACCTTCAACCCAGGCCACACCCCCAAGTATGGTCGGCACATGCCTAGTAGAATGAAGACGCTCAAGCACAGGTTTTTCCTCCGTGCATGGGCAGCATGCATTGTTCTACTGGGCATGCAGTACTAGCGCACGCCTAGTATGGATGTGCTTCTAAATGGGTGGGAATACAGTCACAAGAAGAGAATCCTGGGCAGCAGCAGTGGGTTTGAGAAAGATTCAGAGGCTTCCCACTACGTAAAGCTACATAGTCACCCCCCTCCACATGAGTCCAGCGAAGTCCCCTCAACGGCGGTCATTAAGCGACGCCTCTTCCTGCTCACAATGTCACGCGACTACACAACGGGCGCAAATGGGAAGTAAGTGATCGCGGTACTTCTACTACATGCTTATGTTAAAGGATGTTGCCCGATGGCGGGTAACATTGCCGCAAGAATCGGCCAGTGAGTATGAGCCTTTAGGGGATTGGAGCACCACATGAGTAAAACATATAAAATGAAAAACCTTTGTAAATAATGTGGGCCATTGGGGGGGCAGGGTGTCGGGCATTATCTACCCTCAGTGGGCTGCTCTCTAGCCGCCCATCTGTAATCTGTATGCACTCTGCCAGCTAGACTGAAGGTGCCACAGTTTAAAGTGCCCTTGGCAGTGTCACACATTCCTGTCCACAACAGCAGTGTATGCTGGATGTACTCACATTGAAGGACTACTTCTCCCAGCATGCACTGCAAAGGCCAGGAATCTGTGACACTGCTGCAGACAGTTCCAACTGCAGCACCTGCAGTCTGGCTAAAGATGGCAGAGCCCCTAGCCTACAGATATGGGGGAGGCTAGAGAGCAGCCCCCTGAAGGTACATCATACCTATCACCCCCCCCCCCCCAACAGCCCCCACATTATTTACACACCTTCCTTGGGAGGAAGATTAGTTTTTATATGTCACTCATAAGAATTATTTAGCCTCCTGAGCGGTATACCCGGCACTGTGTCATGCATACCGCTTGCTAGCCTCAGGCGTCCCCCATGCTTAATTTATTTGATCAAATGGCTGCAAAAGCTTTAGCTAGCACTAGGCTAGCTAGTATAGGTAGCCGGCACAACCCCCCCGAGCGCCCTTGATGATCCCCCCGATCCAGCCATTTATACATTACCCAGCCTGGCTCCTGCGATCAGCGCAGCCTCTCCTCACAGCTCCGGTCTCTCTATGGGGAGGATCAATTCTGCACTTGATGTCATGACATCGGCGACATCATGTACGATCCTCCCCATAAAGAAAACCGAAGCTGTGCGGGGAGGCTGCACCGATCGCTGGAGCCAGGCAGGGTAATGTATAAACGGCTGGATCGGGGGGATCAGGGGGTGCCGGCTACCTATACTAGCTAGCCTAGTACTAGCTAAAGCTTTTGCAGCTATTTGATCAAATAAATTAAAGGGGCACTACAGCGAAAAACTGTAAAATTTAAAATATGTGCAAACATATACAAATAAGAAGTACATTTTTTCCATAGTAAAATGAGCCATAAATTACCTTTTTCCTATAATGCTGTCACTTACAGTAGGCAGTAGAAATCTGACAGAAGTGACAGGTTTTGGACTAGTACATCTCTTGATAGGGGATTCTCAGCAAGGCTTTTAGCCTCTATAATAAAACCACTGTGTCCGTGCGCTGTCCCTGTGTAGCGTTGTCCGTGCTGAACCATTGTGCGCATGTGTGTACTGCGCAGCACAGACTACGCTACACAGGGATAGCGTGGGACCAGGAAGCCGAGTGGGCGGTGTGTCAGCGGGCAGCCGGGTTTGCGGCGGGTCAGCGGGCGGCCGGGTCAGCGGGTGGCGTGCACGAGCGGAGTGCGCAGTCGGTGTGCGCGCGCGGCTGGGTGCACGCATGCGCGGTGCAACTGCGGCGGAGAGTGGGAGGGGAGGGGAGGAGAGGAGAGGGGAGGAAAGGAGAGGGGAGGGGAGTGGAGGAGACTGGGATGGGGATTTGATTTGACAGAGACCTAGAGCCCGTTTTTAAACGGGCTTAGGTCACGTAGTTCTTTATAAAGATATTTATGAAAAAGGATTTAAACAATGATGCTGGCCAGCTTCCCTGTTCCCTACACAGTTTTTTGGCAGTTGGACAGAGCAACTGCCATTCACTAAGTGCTTTTGAAAATAAATATAACCCTGAGAATCCCCTATAAAGAGATGGACTAGTCCAAAACCTGTCACTTCTGTCAGATTTCTACTACCTACTGTAAGTGACAGCAACATAGGAGAAAAGTAATTTATGGCTCATTTTACTCTGGAAAAAATGTATTTTTTATTTGTATATATTTGCACATATTTTAAATTTTACAGTTTTTCGCTGTAGTGCCCCTTTAACCACTTGATGACCACAGTAGTAAACCCCCCTAAAGACCAGGCTAATTATTGCTAAAATGGCCACTGCAGCTTTAAGGCCAAGCTGCAGGGCCGCACAGCACACAAGTGATTTCCCCCCCTCCCCCCTTTTCCCCCACCAACAGAGCTCTCTGTTGGTGGGGTCTGATCGCCCCCCAGTTGTTTGTTTTTTTCTATCAATATTTATGTTCGCTTTTTTAAATAATTTTTACTATTTATTTAATTTTTTAAGTTTTTTAGAAAACCCCTCCCTCCCCCCAGCCAACCAATCAGCTCCCCCCAGCCGGCCATAGGCTTCAGCCTATGAGAGCCAATCACTCTCTTGTCCCCCAGGGGGACAGCCGTGTCACACGGCTGTCCCCAGTACATTGCTGCTGCTAATCGCAGCGCAGTACTATATGTAAAGATGGTGGTTTCATCGTCTAACAGTCTCCCGAGCGACGATTGCTGCTCGGAGACTAAAGACGGGGCGAAGCTCCGCCCCCCGAGCAGGAGATGCGCAAGCAGCCTGTGCGCAATCTCCTGCAAAGTACAGCCCCAGGACTTGACGCCAATTGGCGTTAGGCGGTCCTGGGGCTGCCGCCGCGGTCACGTCCATTGGTGTGAGGCAGTCTTAAAGTAGTTAAGCATGGAGAAACAAACTAGCAAAACCTCCTGAGTGGCAAACCCTCAGGAGGTTAAGTAAATATCCAAACACTATCTCCCTACACACCTCAAAACCCTTTCCCCCAAACATTTTGTCAAGCTTTAAAAAAAAGAAATCATTAAAATATGAGAAAGCTGAGCTAAATAGCAAGCTTTGCCCTGCAAATATCCACACTTTCTATTGCAGCTTCAGCAATGCAGTGAGAATGAATCTCCCGCACCAGCTGCTGCTGCTGCTCCTCCCTCCCTGTTTTGTCTCCTGCAGCTGCCTTACCAGTCCCAGCAGCTGATGTCTCCTCCAGTTGACGCTGCCAGTCTCCCCCAGGGACACATTCACACAAGCTCACAGTTGCCACCACCGAGGTCACCGATCTCCATGCTGCATGCTCTGGCCCAGATGGTCATAGGAGTAGGTGAGCAGCGGCAACAATCTCGTGGGGGCGGGGCTAATAAAGAGCATGGCTTACCGAAATGGTAGGGGCAGGCCTTAACCGGCTCCATCGCAGGAGTGGGGCTTCAGCAGAGGGAGAAGCCTGCAGCAAGAAAGAAGGCGGGGAAAGCAGGGTTGTGCAGGAAGTTAGTGCTGTTGAAGATCACTGTCGGCAGGCACAGCGTGCAGCATTGGGGAGTGAGACCACAGGCTGGCAGCAGCTGGGAGACACGATCACGGGAGGGCTGTGGTGGTGACAACGATCGTGCTTCCAGCTCTTGAAATGCAAATAGGGACATTGGGAGACCCACCTTTGCAGTACAAGGCTCTTGCACATGCCTAGCCTTTATGCTAAGTCCGGACCTGACTCTGTAAAACGTTATTCTTTCTAAAACACTTATTCGCCAGAGCAACAGCCATACAGCCATATTAATCCATGCCTTGCAAGGATGAAGGCCAATTTAGCCTTAAAAAAGCTACTTCCTTAAAATGAATGGGCTATAGACACACTGTAAACTAGCAGCACTGGATACCTCCTATCATCTTTACCTCAAAAACATATCTTCCATCAATCTCTTTTTAATTCAGGACTACTGCTACTCACTACTAAAATACTAGTGCATACCCTAATAATATCGCACCTTGAATAATGTAATATCCTGCTTTGCAGCCTATCAACTAACAGACATGCAGTCTGTGGTGAACTCACCTGCTATGACTCATCCATATCTCTTTTTGCTCCTCAACTGCTGCTCCTCTCTGTCAAGCTCTTCATTGGTGCCACTTGACAAAAAGGTAATAATTCAAACACTTAACCCACACTTACAAAGCTCTCTGCAATATTTCTCCACTGTACATCTCCTCACTACTTCCAAATACCATCCCACTCGCAACCTTTGCTCTGTACATGACCTTCTTCATAATTCCCTTAGAATCACATCCTCTCAATCCTGCATACTGGATTTCTTGGGAGCCTCTCCCCTCCCATGGAATTTCCTTCCAAATCTCATCCGCCATTCTCCAATCATTGTAACCTTCGAACACAAAGCAAACCCGTAAAACGTACCTTTTCACACATGGATACAATCCAACCTAGGCCAATCCTCTTGAGCCATTGAAAACGTCTTTATGTAACTGCAAGCTGTCTAAAGCTTTTAATGTTTCTAATATGTGAGCAAGGTTGAAAAACAACTTATTGCAAATGTATTGCAAATGTTATAACAATGGGTTAGCTGTGATCATCTGAACTGTTGGAAAAATGTAACTCTGCAGAAACAATTGGGTAACTTTAATTATCTAAGTTGCAAAGCATCTGTATAAGAAGGCACAGTGAATGCAATGCATTAGGTTTTGAATCAGGACCGTCAATCTATTGACAGACACAGAAGACACAGACACAGAACATTTATATCGCGCTTTTGTCCTGGCCAGAGCTGCAGCAACTAGGGCATGCTCTATAGGCAGTAGCAGTGTTAGGGAAAATTGCCCATAGTCTCCTACTGAATAGGTGCTGGCTTACTGAACAGGAAGAGCGGAGATTTGATTTGAACCCAGGTCTCCTGTGTCAGAGGCAGAGCCCTTAACTAGAGTGACCAGATTTTTGTGGGCTCAACCTGGGACGGGCGGCGCGTGAAAAAGCGGGGGCTGCCGAAAAATGGGCGTGGCCATGACCTTGTATGGGCAGAGCTAACGTAATGATGTAACAGCAAGGCATAAGAAATAAGTGTTTACGCCATGATGTGGTCAAACGAGGATTCGCATCACGGGTGTGCAGAAACTGTGTGATGCTATTTAATAGTATACCGAAATCCCAAAGCAGCAAACATAGCCAACTATGACCATTAAATAATAAATGCAGCAACAGTTACCCCAGACACCAGAAAATAAACGCAATGGGCAACATGTCAGCACAAAATAAACGCAATGGGCAACATGTCAGCACAAAATAAACGCAATGTGGGCAACATGTCAGCACAAATTAAACGCAATGTGGGCAACATGTCAGCACAAAATAAACGCAATGGGCAACATGTCAGCACAAAATAAACGCAATGGGTAACATTTCAGCACGAAATAAACGCAATGGGCAACATCAGCACAAAATAAATACAATGGGCAACATGTCAGCACAAAATAAACGCAATGTGGGCAACATGTCAGCACAAAATAAACGCAATGTGGGCAACATGTCAGAACAAAATAAACGCAATGGGCAACATGTCAGCACAAAATAAACGCAATGGGCAACATGTCAGCACAAAATAAACGCAATGTGGGCACATTTTACCTGGAAAAAAAAATCATTTACTCACCTGACAGAAGTCTTCTCTCGCTCCCGGCCGGCATCTGGTGCGCTGCTCCCGGGACCATCTTCCTCCTCCTGCAATCTCCCGCGCTGACAGGCAGAGCAGGGCTACGGCAAGATGGCGCCCGAAGCCCTGTACTGGAGACACAAATAGTCTCCAGTACAGGGCTTCGCCGGACGCCACCTTCCCGTAGCCCTGCTCTGCCTGTCAGAGGAATATGCAGGCTGCATATGCGCGGGAAGAACCAGAATGGACCCGACTGAACTAGTTACCAGGGTTGATTGTGGCTGAAGGGCAGACCGCAGGAGGACGGCATGGGATTCAGCAGTGTTTATGGAGCCGGAGGATGCCCCGGGTAACTATCAAATCTTTACTGAACGATGTCTCCAGTACACTGTAAATACATGAACCCTGAAGTAGCAGAAAATTATATTGTTTCCTTTGAGGTTTGTGTTAACAATGTTTTGCACTATTTGCTCCAAACCAGCACTTTAAATACGTTTGTTGTATTTTGTATACTAATAATGGTGACTTTTACAAACACATGTTGCGTTTGAATCCATCAATCAGATTGTAAATCACTAATCCCAAATGCTATTAAATCGCTAACACTATTTGAAAATTGCAACCTTAATCACCAGAAAATGCAACTCCAATTGCCAACAAAATGCTGACACAAAGCCATAGTGATTGCAATTTCTCTTTGCGATTTCTAGTGTGCCCCTGGCCTATGGGTGATTTTTAAAAAGCTATGATTAAGGAGCCTTTCAGAGCTCCGATACGCGTTAGCTTCTTGTGTGTTCACTGATGTGCTAATAAAGGAAGATACTTTTTTACACCCACCCATGGTGTAGCGGGATATCCTTTCTTTTTGCCTGCATCACTCGAGACCGGTGATTCCTGCTCCCTTGGGCTACACAGCGGTGGTAGTAGCGTTTCCATTCCTTTGCCATAAAAAAAATCACATCCCTCAAATGAGATCCCACCCATAGCATTACATTAGCAAGAGTTTTTCAAATTTACAAGTGCTTAGGAAAGCACTGCTAGTAGGTCCAACGACTAATTCTTCATGGCATTTCTCAGAGATATCATCCACATTGGCATGATAGCATCATTCAGTTTCTGCAGATTTATTGTTTGCACATCCATGATAGAAATCTCCCATTCTACCACATTATGGTGGAACGCTGCTTTCTTTTGTGTATGTGTGTCTTTGTTTGTTTGTTTGATCTTTGGGGGAGGGACACTGCCTTATTATGCATGTTGAATTGGGTATGTGTACAGTGACCAGATTTTTCTGGGTCCAACCTGGGACGGGGAGGGGGGGGGGGGTGCCGCACCGAAGAATGGGTGTGGGGGGAATGGGCGTGGCCATGATATTGTATGGGCGGAGCGTAACCGTAACCCCAAAGCAGCAAATATAGCCAACCATGACCATTAAATAATAAATGCAGCAACTGTTACCCCAGACATCAGAAAAAAAACGCAATGTGGGCAACATTTCAGCAAAAAACAAACACAATTTGGGCCACATTTCAGCAGAAAACAAACGCAATTTGGGACACATTTCAGCAGAAAATAAATGCAATTTGGGCCACATTTCAGCAAAAAACAAATAATTTACTCACCTGACAGAAGTCTCCTCTCCTGGCCTCTGGCGCGCAGCTCCTCAGACGATCCTCCTCCAATCTCCCGCGCTGACATGCAGAGCAGGACTACGGGAAGATGGCGCCAGAAGCCCTGTACTGCAGACACAAATAGTCTCCAGTACAGGGCTTCGGACGCCATCTTCTCGTAGCCCTGCTCTGCCTGCCAAACACTATGCAGGCTGCTGGAGTGGGGCTGCGGGTTATGAACTGGTACAGCATCTATTAGACACCGCATGCCAGTTCATGCAATGGTACGGTGGCTAGAGTCACGAGGCCGGGACGTCCCGCAGCTAAAAGCAGGACCAGTGTGGCCAACTCATCCCTTTAATTACTGACACATATGAATTATACAGGGTTTGTGGCTAGGTAAATGCAGTTAAGGCACTGATTATGTGCAAATAGCCCCAGAACCTGTATAACTTAGATGTGTCAGTAATTTAAGGGATGAGTTGGCAACACTGAGCAGGACGTTTCCCGGGACCTCATGCAGCCTGGGACAGGGGACCCCAAATCTGGGACCTGTCCCGGGTAAAGCGAGACGTATGACCAGAGTCGGTATGTGGGGACACAGTCCAATTATCTTCAGGGTCACTTTGCATAACTGTGTTTTGGAAGGGAACTTGGGCCCAATACCTTTGAGCTATACTGACACATTTTCCCGAAAAATGTCCCGCACTTAGAGCACTCCATACAAAGTTTGATGCAGCGGGGAGGGGGGGGGGGTCTGTAAACAATCAGCACCGGGTGTCAAATGCTCTAGGTAGGCCACTGTCTGTACATTCACACATAAACACACACACTGGACACAGAAACATAAACACAGTCATTCACAGGTTACAGTATCTGCTCTTCATTCTCCCACAGCATTATCCACTTGCAGCCAGAACACTGCAGCCTTTTAGCCTGGTTACACACATCTAATTTTGATTGACCAATGACTTTTACCACTTCTATGTAGTATGAGGGCCAATAGATTTAAAATACTATGAACAGATTGTGCAGATAATGGAAACAATGGCCAATGATTTGCCAATCAAAATTGGATGTGTGTACTAGGCTTAACAGTCAAAATTTCCCTTCTGCTCCATATAATTAAGCCTGGTACACACCTTCAAATTTATCACCTCCTTGTAGTATTAAGCCTGGTACACACTTTAATTTATGATTAGCCAATCACTAACCAATTTTCCCCCATTATGAGCAGATTGTCTAGGTAAACCCTCATACTACATAGAGGTGGTAAAATTGTCAGTGATTGGCCACTCATAATTGAAAGAGTGTACCAGGCTCCAGGACCAACAGATTCTGAATATTATGAGCAGGCTGTGTAGTTAATTTCTAATACTACATGGATGTGGTAAAATTGGTCAGTGATTGTACAATCAAAATTAAAGGTGTGTGTCATGCTTTAGCCAAAGTATTATAACTAAAGGTGGCCATACACTGGTCAATTTGCCATCAGATTCGAACAACAGATAGATCCCTCTCTGATCGAATCTGACCAGAGAGGGATCGTATGGCTGACTTTACTGCGAACAGATTGTGAATCGATTTCAGCATGAATCCGATCACAATCTGTGGTGGTGCTGCCGCTGCCCCTCCCCCCCTGCATACATTACCTGCTCCGCCGGCGCGTGTCCCCGCTGTCTTCTTCTCTGCTGGGCTCCGGGTTCCGGATGGCTTCACTTCATTCTGTCCAGGGAATTTTAAACAGTAGAGGGCGCTCTACTGTTTAAACTTCCTGCCGGGACAGGAAGAAGTGAAGCCTGCTGGACTCGGAGCCCAGTGCGGAGACGGAGCAGCGGTGACAGTGGGGATATGCGCCGGCCGGATCAGGTAATGTATTGCCGCTGTATTGTGTCGGTCGTCGGGCATTCGAACGCCGCTATTGACGCACTCCCGACCCGCCAGCGATCAAGAAAAATCTTCCGCACGGACAGCTCGACAGGAATCGACGGGAATGATTGATTTTGGATGTAAATCAATCGTTAGCGTTTGCGCAACGATTTCACAGCAAGTGCCATCACAGTGATCGAATCTGCTGTATATCGGCGGAAAAATCGTTAGGTGTATGAAACCCTTAAGAATTAACTCTTCTTCTTTTTTTACCTAGGAAGAGGTGCCTGAAAGAATTAATAGAGTCAATGTATTTTTTCACCTGGATGCCTTATTAGTTAGGGCCTGGTTTCCACTTGTGCGTTTTGTGTAAGATTTTTCTCTCAGAAAATTTGCATTTATTTTGCAACTATTGGTAGTGAATGGGGCTGTTTCCATTCAATACGAATTTTCGTACGCGTTCGTATGCGTGAAAGAATCTGAGGTCCTGTATAATTTTTTCAGACATCATGTACGATTCGCGTACAATGCTTTTTATAGGCAATGCAGTATTTGCCCGAAAATTTGCATTAGATCCATGGTTACAGGAAGTAATTCCCGTAAAAACGTGTAAAAATTTACATGCGAATTTTCAGATCAGAAATCAGAAAAATCTTTTACGATTTTTTGCAGGCAAGAATGTCACACTACAGTGGAAATGTAGCCTAACTGACCTATGCCAGCCACAGCACTGAGCTCTCTACTCTAATCTCAATGGCAGGTTGTCATTGGATTTAAATATGCTAAACTGTCATCAAACGTTGTACATTAGTCACATTACCATCTGGGATTGCTCATTTTTTACCGACAGCAGTCGAGCATGTGTAGAAGAGGTTAGTGGATGGATTTTAAGTCACTTCTGTATGCAAGCTACAAAGACAGACATTGAAAAAAACACAGTCTGAAAATAGCAGTGTTGTACTTACATAATGGAGTAAATATAACATTATAAAGCAAGAGGGTTGCTTCCATGCTAGCTGAATGTGACGAGATGGGCAGTTATGATTTTCCCTCAGATAGCCCGACTTTGGGCCCAAGGATGGTAGGAAACCAATATGTTTAATAAGCGGTTAGGAGAAAGATTTTTAATTGGCAGCATTGCACCCTGTACACTAGAGGGCACCCTAGGCATCAACAGCCTATGCCAGAAACAGCCCTGATTAAAGTGGACCTGAACTCTTGCACAGGACAGAAGGAAAATAGAAACAAACAAACAAAATGCACCCTGTATGTACTTAAGAGAGTTTAGCCTGTCTAATTCCCCCTCATCTGTGATTTAGCACAAGTTGTAATCTGATCCCATAGCTGTGTTGGCTGACTGCCACAACAGAGAGCTCATTTGTAAACACAGGATGTTAACAATATGTCTGCTTCCATAAAAGCAGGGAGTAGACAAACTGCAGATTTATTGCAGGATTTGTATCAGCATTATGCTGTTGCTTATCTTTTAGAGCTGAGATGAAGTGCTGAGTTCAGGTTCGCTTTAACTTTAATTACAATGATATGGGCATAGGAATGATTCTCAGTACTAAATCATTTACAGCAATACCAAAAGAGCTTGGCTGGGACAGTCAGCCCTTATCAGTATTTAATTCTAGACTGCTACAAGTCCTCTTTCTATCGGCACAGTTAACAATATCCATGCTTCATATAAGATGTCTATTCCACAGCATCCACCAAGCCTGTAAGAGAGACAATAACAGATGTATGTGCTTCTGTGAGCACTTTATCTGCAGCAGGTATATTATCCAACTGTAACTCAATAATTGTGTTATTGCTTTCATCAACACACAGGAAAAAAATCATTATCTTATAGAGGGAAATTTTGCCCTATTTTCAGGCATTTTCTGCAATAGAAGTTAAATGTTCCCAGTGCTGCTTGCTCAATCGTCAGAAGTGACATCGATTTACTGCTTAAAAATAGAAAATATTTTCATTTGGAGAAAGAAATGAAAACTGTTCTAGGTGCTAGGGAGATGTTGTGCTATTTGCTAACTGTTCTTCCTCAGCAAGGTGTAGGGATTAGAGATGGTCCGAGCGGTTCGCCGGCAAACGGTTCCCGGCGAACTTCCGTGGTTCGCGGTCGCGGCTAACCGGGAACTTTTTCGGAAGTTCGGTTCGCCCCCATAGTGCATCATGAGGGTCAACTTTGACCCTCTACATCACAGTCAGCAGGAACATTGTAGCCAATTTAGGCTACACTCCCTCCTGGAGCCCCCCCCCCCCCCCCCCTTTAAAAAAGTCAGGCAGCGTCAGGCAGTGGAATCACTCGTGTGCCTGCAGTAATTAGTGAAGGGATAGCTGCTGCAGACTCCCATAGGGAAAGCTTAGTTAGGCTCTTGTAGGCTTGTTTGCTTGCTCCTGGCTGATATATCCAAGAGAAAAATGAGCTTGCTTAGGGAATTGTAGGATTTCAAAAGCCAGCTTACAAAACTTGGACAGGAATTGAACCCAGGTCTAGAGCCCGGTAGGCTGCTATCCTAACCATTATACCACCAACAGTCTGCTCTTGGAGCAGA
This sequence comes from Hyperolius riggenbachi, assembly GCF_040937935.1. Taxonomy (NCBI): domain Eukaryota; kingdom Metazoa; phylum Chordata; class Amphibia; order Anura; family Hyperoliidae; genus Hyperolius; species Hyperolius riggenbachi. The sequence continues at coordinate 142,861,723 of NC_090654.1, forward strand.
CTTACTACCTCCCTCCAAAAGACACACATACATCCCCATAAAATCATTTCACAGCAACTGCATGCACAGTCTTTGTGGTACACAGACTCTGTGGCACAATCGGTTAGCGTGTTTGACTGTTAACTGCAAGGTTGGTGGTTCAAGCCCACCCAGGCATGGCCTTGCCTTTTGAGTTCAACAGTTGTCCGAAGAGAACCCCAGATAGCCATGTAGATTCATCTCTCTCTCTCTCTCTCTCTCTCTAGTAGAGATAGTCACCGCTTTCCGCGGAATTGAATTGTCCGCAATTTTAGGTGGAAATTGGTCATTCCATTCCGTTTGGTCGGAACGAAATTGCTTTTTCAATCCGGCGGAATTCCGAAATTGCCCGTGAAATTCTGCCGGTATCCGTTGATGGTTTTAAGCTGAAAATTCAGTTCAATGGCATCAAGTCCTAGAGAGAGAGAGAGAGAGCTCATTTTTCTCTTGGGTATATCACAATGGTACATGCTAGGCTGGCTTCAGCATGTAGCATTGTAGTGTGTTGTGTTGGTGGTATAATGGTTAGGATAGCAACCTACAGAGCGGTAGGCCTGGGTTCAATTCCTGGGCCTGGCCAATGTATGTGAGTTGGCTTTTGAAGTCCTACAATTCCCTAAGCAAGCTCATTTTTTCTTGGATATATCACAATGGTACATGCTAGTCTGGCTTCAGCATGTAGCATTGTAGTGTGTTGTGTTAGTGGTATAATGGTTAGGATAGCAGCCTACAGAGCGGTAGGCCTGGGTTCAATTCTTGGGCCTGGCCAATGTATGTGAGTTGGCTTTTGGCATCTTACAAATCCCTAAGCAAACTCATTTTTCTCTTGGATATATCATAATGGTACATGGTAGGCTGGCAGGCTGGCTTCAGCATGTAGTGGTGGTATAGTGGTGAAGAGAGCTACCTACCGAGTACTAGACCTGGATTCAATTCTCGGCCAAGGTATGTAAGCTGGCTTTTGAAATTCTACAATTCCCTGGAAGATGAGCCCCTCCTCCCTCCGTGAGGAGGAATTCTATTGAGTAGAAATACCTCTTATTAGGCAGAAAGTAGGTAGGGGAGAACATTTTTTTAATTCCGTAAAATTCCGCGGAAACCCGTTTTGTTCCGCGGAAATTCCGAATTAGGGCTATAGCAATTCCGTTCCGTCGCTTCTGAACCGGAATCACCAAATTCCAGCCGGAATCACGGAATTTATAATTCTGCGGAATGCAGCGACCATCCTTAGTATAGACGCATTGAATGTCTGCTGCTGTCCACTGTATTATAATGCAATAGACCATGACCTATGTGAATGGGCCTTAAAGTGGGCCTGATCTATTGCACAGGACAGAAGGAAATGTAGAGAAATGCACCTTGTATGTATTTAGAGAATTTAGCCTGTTTAATTCCCCCTCATTTGTGTCTAATCACAAGTTATTTGATCCTCCCATTGTCACATGACTGCCTATGGCAGATAAGCAGATAAGCCCATTTGAAAGCACAGGCTGTAAACAATATGTCTGCTTCCATGAATCAGGAAGTAGAAACTGTGCAAATTTATTTTAGGATTTGTATCAGCTGTAACAAAGAAATGCTCTTTGTTTAAATGTTGTTATGTCGTTGTCTATCTTTTAGAGTAGAGAGGAGTTCTGAGTTCATGTCCACTTTAAAGGACAACTGACCTGAGAGGGATATGGAGCCCACCATATTTATTTCCTTTTAAATCATACTAGTTGCCTGGAATCCTGCTAATGTTTGACGTATCAGTAGTGTCTACTGTCTAAATCACACACCTGAAGTAAGCATGAGGCAAATGCAGTCAGACTTAAAGAGAACCCGAGGTGTGTTTAAAGAATGTTATCTGCATACATAGGCTGGATCTACCTATACAGCCCAGCCTATGTTGCTATCTCAAACCCCACTAAGGTCCGCCTGCACTCTGCAATCCCTCATAAATCACAGCCATGCTGTGAGACTGTGTTTACATCTGTAGTGTCAGTCTCAGCTGCTCCCCCACCTCCTGCATAGCTCCGGTCCCTGCCCCCGTCCCTTCCCTCCAATCAGCAGGGAGGGAAGGGATGCAGGCGGGGACAGGAGTTCTTCAGGAGGCGGGGAGAGCAGCGGACTGACACTATAGAGATAAACACAGCCAGCTCTGACAAGCTGTTTGTCAGCAGCGTGGCTGTGATTTATGAGGGATTGCAGAGTGCAGGGGGACCTTAGGGGGGTTTGGGATAGCAACAGAGGCTGGGCTGTATAGGCAGATCCAGCCTCTGTATGCAGATAATATTCTTCAAACCCACCTCGGGTTCTCTTTAAAGTGAACCTGAGACGAGTTAAATAAAGAATCGATACTTACCTGAGGCTTCCTCCATCCTCATGAACTCTGTTGCCTCCCGGTGGCTCGATTCCTCTTTATTAGCCCTGGTAATAGGGTTCCACTCGCACCAATCGGACCACAGGTGCCCCTGTCATGGTCCCATCGCCGGGAGCGTCTGCGCATTACTATCTGTGTAGGCACATAACTCTCCCTCCTGCGTAGGAGCAGAGCGGCCGACTGGCGCAACTGAAGCCCTATCATTGGGCGCTATTACAGAGGAGTGGAGATATGGGTGAGGATGGCAAGGCAGGCAACAGAGTTTATCAGGCTGGGGGAAGTATAAATTCCTCACTTTACTCGTCTCAGCAGAGCAGGGACAAGGCCCTTCAGCACCCGAGGCTGAGACACCAAAGTGCGCCCCTCCATCCCTCCCACCCCAGCCGTCACACACTGATTTCTATTAGACTAAGAGGGCCACAGGGCCCACAACCTTCCCAACACCTTAATATCTAGTTATCTGGCTTGCAGTCACTGCCTTGTATCCCCTTTTCTTATTTCTTTCTGCTTCATACAAAATTAGGAATGACAACTGAATGAATTGTGCGCCCCCTCCTACACTGCGCCCTGAGGCTGGAGCCTCTCCAGCCTATGCCTCGGCCCGGCCCTGCGTCTCAGATACACAAGTCAAACATCTGATCTGCATGCTTGTTCATGGTCTATGACTAAAAGTATTAGAGGCAGAGAATCAGCACTCAGCAATCAGCACTTTGATGAGAAACACTCAGAGCTTGAGTATTTCTCGTCAACCTTATTCTTATAGGCACTCTTACTGTACTGATGAAGTGGGCGGGTACCGATGAAACGTGTTGTCTGTGCAAAATAAATTGATTTTTTTTCTTCCAAAATTGATTTTGTCATCTGAGAGGTAAGTCACCTCTTACCTTTTTTAATTTTATTTTGATTTTAACTTAGTTTTATTCTCATTGGGTGCCTCTTGACCTTTGATGTGCAGTTATTAAACACTTTTTAATACAGCAATTTTCACCTGTCAGCGCTCCTCTCTTTTATTTGCAATAACTTTATTACTACTTATCACAACAAAATGATATATAACTTGTTTTTTTCGCCACCAATTAGGCTTTTGTTTGGGTGGTACATTTTGCTAAGAATTGTTTTATTCTAAATGCATTGTAATGGGAATAATATAAAAAAAAAATAGAAAAAAATCATTATTTCTCAGTTTTCAGCCATTATAGTTTTAAAATAAATCATGCTACCATAATTGTAAACCCATGTATTTTATTTGCCCATTTGTCCCAGTTATTTAAATTATGTCCCTATCACAATGTATTGCGACAATATTTATTTTGAAATATAGGTGTAATTTTTCCAATTTTTTTTTTGTGTCTGTTCCAAAATTACAAGACCTTGCATAGTAAAATAACAGTAATATACCCTCATAACAGTAATATACCCTCATAACATGCTGTAAGAGATCGCGGAAAAGCCGCCGCGTGTACTGGCGGCAAGGCGGATGATTCCGCGTCCAGCGCGGCGGTTTGCACGCAGCAGCGTGCGTCTGGTGTGGCTGGGTCTGTTAGTTCACACAGATGGATAGCTATGCGTGCGCGCGCCAGGCGACAGGACATTTATACCAGCAGAAGAGGGAATCAGCTGATCAGGCCGATCAGCTGATCCCAGCTGGACTCTGGATTGGCTGAGTGGCTCAGGCGGGGCTGCACAGCACTGCAAGTATATATAGATCTTGCTTGTCAGTTGCTGGTTGTCTGCCGTTGTGAACACTTACGTGGAAGCACTCAGACCTTAGTCAGATCTTACAGTGTGTTAGAACCAGGAGGACCTGGGAATTCACACTGAGCCAGATTACTTCTGTGTATTATTGTATTATACTTCAGAACTCTGTGTTATCATTCTGTTATACTTCAGACTAGTTCCAGGGTGTCGAGACCACGGACCTCACACCCAAGATTAGGAACTCTGTGTTATCATTCTGTTATACTTCAGACTAGTTTCAGGGTGTCGAGACCACGGACCTCACACCCAAGATTAGGGACTCTGTGTTATTGTGTTATACGCCAGACTAGTTCCAGGGTGTCGAGACCACGGACCTCACACCCAAGTCTAGGGATACTCTGTACCATCATCTTATACTCCAGACTAGTTCCAGGGTGTAGAGACCACGGACCTCACACCCAAGACTAGGCATTGTTTTGATATCTGTTATGACCTATTGCATCCCTGACTATCCCTCTGCTTTCTGATTCGGTACCTACGAATATCTGATTACCTGTTGCCAAACCCTGCCTGCCTTTGAATACCGAATCAGCATTCTGTCTCTGTACCTTGTCTGTCTGTGTGTTGCCGACCTGGCTTGCCCGACCTTGAGAGCTATCTCTCTCCTTAAGAGATAGTCTCCAGACCTGCTAGTGACATCCACCTTTCAGGTGTCACTCACTCACAGGTCCTTCCTACTTTCAGCCTGGGACTCCACCCCTTTGGAGGCCTCAGGCTGCTGGAAGGTTTTTGCACCTTCCAAAAGGCGGTATCGCCCATACTGCCAAAGACCACCTGCTCCTCGGGTGGTCTTACTCAAAGTCATTACTGTTGCACCAAACACTCACACTATAAAGGTGTCCAGAGGTTAGTTATACTTGGATTATCGGTGATTCTGCAGATCATCAATAATCAGGTATAATCTGTATTCTTGGTGATACTGCAGATCACCAATAATCAGATTCGCTCTGTGTGCTGACACCCATCGTTACACATGCATATTAAAAAAAGTCCCTAAGGCAACTATTGATGTATTTTTTTAAACAAGTGTTTGGGGGAGGGGGGAGGCTTTGGAGTGGAAGGGATTAATTATATTAATTTTCAATAATAAATGTATTGTGTGTGTGTATGTATTTTTACTTTCTTGCCACTCGCGCTGTAAACACTATCCTAGTTTACAGGAAGTGTTCACTTTTTTTTATATTGTACATATTTTTCCTACTTCCTGTATTATGAAAGGACATGGCCCCTGATCGTGGTCATGTCTATTCATTGCAGACATTATGAATGGTTAGGGGAACATTTGTTCCCCTTCCCCAATCGTGGATCTCCATGTCCTGGCGGGTACGAGCATTGATTCTGGTGATACCTTTAATGATTAACTGTACATGGTTTATAGCAAGCTTTCAAAACTTTTAGTTTCTTCTTCAGGCTTTATACAGTGCTGGGTCAGATCCATACAACAGTAAATGTATATTACATTCACTGTTGTACAGTTCTGACCCAGTTCTGTTTAATGCCTGCAGAAGAAACTTAAAGTTTTGAAAGCTTGCAATAACCCATATACAGTTTGTCATTAAAGGGAATCTGAAGTGAAAATAAACTTATGATATAATGATGTATATGTGTAGTACAGCTAAGAAATAGAGCATTAGTAGCACAGATATGTGTCTCATATTTTTTCCAGTATAGGAAGAGTTAAGAAACTTCATTTATTGTCTATGCAAAAGAGCTCATCTGAGCTCTCCAACTAATTTAACTGAGAGCACTGTTCTTTTTTGAAGCACTTATCTCAACCTGTCTCTCACTGTTTCTTGTTTGTTTAAGGTTTTACTGCAGAGCTAATGGCCCTTTGAACTTTCCTGCTCTGTTTCATAGTTTAAAATACAGAGTATGAGTATAGTTTGTAAACTGCAAATATTAGAGAATGATGCAATATTATACGGTATATTTAAAAAAAAGCAATATAACTGAAAATAAAAATATGAGACACTTTTCTTTGATACTAATGTTCTATGAATCACCTGTACTACACATATAATTCATTATATCATACGTTTTTTTGTGCTTTAGGTATCACCAGAATAAACACTTGTTCATAGTATGCATGAAAAATCACAATCTGAAATTTGGTAATTTTAAAGTGACACTGAAGCGAAAACAAACCTTATAATATAATGAATTGTATGTGTAGTACGGATAAGGAATAGAACATTAGTAGCAAAGTAGCAAAGTAGTGATGAACCCTTGGACTACTGGGTGCGTAGGCTTGACCTGTGGCCAGATCTGACCCAATTTGCCATCCAACTTCTGTCTTGCCCTGCCTCAAGCGTCCTGTCAGAAGGGACCTTCAGCGCAGCTGGAGGCATTGTGTAATGATCCGCTCAGCTGGCTGCACAGGCAGACAGCTGTTTGACCATTCCTCTAGTCTGTGGGCTGCAGGTCTCTGGAAGAGAGACCTGTCTTTTCTTTGCAAGTTCCAGACCTGTTCTGCTGCTGAGGGATTTGCATACATTGGTTATGCAAATTACCTAGCTGCCTCCTTTGTAGGCTGGCAGTATAAAAAGCTATGTTTTCCCAGAGTCCTTTGCTGGTCATCCCTTCAGGGTTTGTTGAAACACTTCTAGAGTGACAGCCATGCTATTTCTTGTCAAAGTTATCTTAGAGTAATTCTTGGGACTGCACTAGGCAGTTTCCCTAGTGCAGTTAGATTGTTATCTGTTTTGTCTGTATTGCCTCTCTGCTGCGATTGTCCTGTCGCCAACGGTGGGTGTCAGGAAATCGTTCTGTCCGACTGGGGTTGCTAACCAGAGCAGCGGTTGCTACTGGTAGCCCCTTCTGTTCATCTTGCTTGGATCGCACTAGCCCCTAGTGGTAGCGGCTGTGGATCCTTCTGATCTGCTTTCTTGGAGTATAGCTGGAGCAGCGGTTGCTACCTGCTATCTCATCTGTCTGTCTTGCTTGGATCGCACTAGCCTCTAGCGGTAGCGGCTGTGGATCCTTCTGATCTATGTTCTTGGAGTGTAAGCTGGAGCAGCGGTTGCTACCGGCTACCTCATCTGTCTGTCATGTTTGGATCGCACTAGCCTCTAGCGGTAGTGGCTGGGGATCCTTCTGATCTGCTTTCTTGAAGTATAGCTGGAGCAGCGGTTGCTACTGGCTATCTCATCTGCCTGTCTTGCTTGGATCGCACTAGCCCCTGGCGGTAGCGGCTGTGGATCCTTCTGATCTGTGTTCCTGTTCCTGAACCCGGATCGCACTCGCTCTGACGGAAAGAGCAGTGGATCTCTCCTCTCTTATTCCTGTTTTCCATTTGTCTGTCTTGTCTGATCCGAACGCTTGCTGTAGGCTCGGTGAGGTAACCGTTAAGCAAGCGCTCACGTCCTCTGTTTCGTGTTTGTCTGTCGGTGGTTAGTTAGGCATGCTTGTCTCTGTTGCGATTAACGTACGGAGAATGCGCTGTAAACGCGTTCACTGTTGCGAATTAGTGCGGTGTTCGCGTTTAGTTAGCGTTTGTTATTTTCGTTATTTTCTCATTGTCGTTTGCTGTGCCTTTGCTACTCTTGTGTTCTGTTCTGATCTGTCTTGTGTCACTTCTGGTGATCGCCTTTCTCGCGATCGCGTTCTTGCTTTTGTTTCTGCTGATGTGTGTTTACCGTCGCAGGGTCGCGACTAGATTGGTGAACATACATTCATCCTGTATCTGTGCTCTTTCTCTTTAAGGGCTGTTCAGCCCCGCATTGTCTTAGATCTGTACAATCCCCATCTGGCATCTGTGGCCGTGCAGCGGTTGTACTCGTCTGCACTCCACAGCGCCATCTGCCGGTGGGAATTGCCCTCTGCTGGTGCATTGCACCTAGCCTGGGTTCACCTAATTATACGCTTGTGGAGGGTTTTTGCTGTGTCAGTGCGCATCTTGTGCGCTGACCACGAAAACGATTCTGCAAACGTTACACATTGTCACTGAGAAGAGAAGTCGCCTAAGTCACAAAAGTGTTCAGTACCTGACCTTTATCAAAATGAATGAGGCATGGACCCCAGAGAGCTACTGCCCGCCCGAAGACTAAGTCAGTCCCCACACACAGCATCTCTGCCTGCACGCCGTGTGACTGGCTGCCTGCCCCAAGACTAAGTCGCTCCCCAGTGCCACACAACATCTCTACCTGCAGGCCGCTTGCCTTCTCCGCCTCCACCAACAGGGTCCAGGACTCCAGGCGGCAGGGCCGGGCTGAGGCAGAGGCAAGAGAGGCTCAAGCCTCAGGGCGCAGTGTAGGAGGGGGTGCACAACTCACTCAGCTATCATTCCCCCATTTGCGTCAATTCACCAGAGGTTACCAACCTATTTATCTCTTGGGAGGTAATTTACCTACTGTGATATCTCCAAATAGCAATTCTCCAGAAGTATAGGGGAAAATATCGACAGAGAGAAATGCAAGAGATAAATGTGAGATAAGTATGAGATAAATAAGTGATAGTTAGTAGTTAGTTTTTCTCCAAATCACAATTCACCAGGGAAGAAAGGGGGTGTGGCCATTCGTTATTTTTTCATCTCTTTATCCCCTGAATGAACCTGGAGATATCGTGGTTTTCACACAGCAGCTGCTGCTGTGGAAGATGGAGTCTTTTGAGCTTACTCTGTTAGGCCTGGTGCACACCAAAAACCGCTAGCAGATCCGCAAAATGCTAGCAGATTTTGAAACGCTTTTTCTTATTTTTCTGTAGCGTTTCAGCTAGCATTTTGCGGTTTTGTGAAGCGTTTTTGGTGTAGTAGATTTCATGTATTGTTACAGTAAAGCTGTTACTGAACAGCTACTGTAACAAAAAACGCCTGGCAAACCGCTCTGAAGTGCCGTTTTTAAGAGCGGTTTGCGTTTTTCCGATACTTAACATTGAGGCAGAAACGCCTCCGTAATCCAAAATCTGCAGCAGCCCGGGAGTATGCGTTTCTGCAAAACGCCTCCCGCTCTGGTGTGCACCAGCCCATTGAAATGCATTACCCAAGCATATCCGCAGCCGCAAGCGGATCGCAAAACGCAGCCGAACCGCTCTGGTGTGCACTAGGCCTTAGAGCTTGCTTCTATTATGAGGAGACGAAGGCACAGGAGGAGGGTCTGTTTAATCGCCCCTCGTATTTTTCGTGAGAGAACAGGTCTTGATAATTTTACTGAGACAGAGGTGGTGAAGAAGTTCAGACTCACTCGTGATATGATTTATGATATGATCCAGCAGTAAAAGGCGGGAATACTCTGGTCAGGTAGTGGTAAAACGCCGCCTCCTACCCACAATGCTTCACTTTCAAGCTTACAGAGAGGAAAAGTATCCCATGTAAATCATTAATACCGATTACCTAACTCTCTGCTTTCTCACACTTTCCTCATGCATATCTCTCCATTATCCCCTGCTATCAAACACTTTTCTCTCTGTCCTCTCATACTGGTGAATTGACTCCAGAGTGTTAAAATACCTCATGAGATAAACTACCTACCTTTTTTCTCTTAGTAAATCCTCTCCGGTGAATTGATGCCATATTGTGTTTGAAGCAGAGAGAAATAAGAAAAGGGGATACATGGCAGTGACTGCAAACCATATAACTAGAGATAAAGGTGTTGGGGGGGGGGGGGGGTTGTGGGCCCTGGCTGGGGCGCCTCTTAGTCTAATAGCAAACAGAGTGTGATGGCTGGGGTGGGAGGCTTGGAGGGGCGCACTTTGGGGTCTCAGCCTTGGGTGCTGGAGGACCTTGTCCCGGCTCTGCCAGGCGGATTCCTGAATTTTTAAGGCCGCTGCTAGCAGCGGACGCTATACTAATTTTTCTGGTGCGTGTACATGCCTGCCTAATTTTTCTGGCTGCACTGCAGCTGCAACAACAAAACAAAAGTCATGTACATGTGCCCATTCCCCTTCGTGACCATTACCTTGCCGCGGTGAAGGGGCTTGCATATCACAATGAAGCAATGACCGCCGGCTATATGAGAGCCTCGGGGGGGGGGGTGGCACACCAAAGATAATAAGGTCGTTGCTTCATTGTGGTCAGACCAAATTTGATCAGCTAGACAGTCACTGTTGTTCTATCATTGAGCTACCACAGCCCGGCGACCATATGGGCTTGAAAACTGCCACGGCCTGCACTCTCGCCATGGTGCGCACCAGTCCAGCATTGCCGTCACTACGCAAAAAGCTGTTTATGGTGCGTTACACAGTGAGTTTGGTGTGTCAGTGTGAAGCAGTACTCTAATTACACTCCCTGATTGATATATACACATGCAAGATGTTTTAAAGCACTTTAGGCCTGCAATTTAGCATTCAATGTGATTTCTGCCCTTAAAACACTGCTTTGCGTCAAATCCCGATTTTTCCCTGGGACTTTTGGCATGTATCCCACTCTGCCATGCCCCCCTCCAGGTGTTAGACCCCTTGAAGCATCTTTTCCATCCCTTTTGTGGCCAGCATATTTTTTTCTAGTTTTCAAAGTTCGCTTCCCCATTGAAGTCTATTGCAGTTCGCGAAAGTTCACGCGAACCGAACTTTCGTGGGAGGTTCGCAAAACGAAAATCAGAGGTTCGGGCCATCTCTATCTGGGATACATGTTTTACATGTTGAGAACCTAGGTTCTACAGAAAGATTGTGCATCATCATCTTAGGCCCATGGATTATTTTCTGCACTGATTGTACATAGGAATCCTGTTTAGTTCCGTAAACCAGCAACATTTTGTAAAACTGGGGGAAGCATGCTGGCTGTTCCAGGGGGCCAGGACAGATGGAGCTGGGACAGTTTGAAAGACAATGTCCCTCACTAACAGATTCACCAGCAGCTGCCGACAGACGTCAGCTGTCCCTGGCAGTTGCCGGGGATACACAGGGCTGCTTTTGTGTGGGTCGGTGGCAGTCAGGAAGGAGTTACCTTACTTTATTTCCTTCTGTTGAGCTGACAGCTCCAGGGTGCCATCAGCTCTCCCTGCCACTTGTCATAGTGACATTTGTCTGCATGTTATCACAGCTCATTTGTGTGATATCACTGTACATAAAAGGAAGTGTCAGGAATTACCAGACAGTCCAGTTTTTAGTACAGCTCAAGGTATGAAGAGTTATTTGCTTCCCAAATTTCAAGGTAATCAGTTCAGCACCTTATTTTTCTTTAACAAAACTCTACTCTAAGATTAAATTGTAAGAGTGATGGATGAAAGCTTAGCTGCTGTCCTATGCCATGTTTTTGTTAATGTCTCACATTTATAATCTACACTAATTTATTATATAGTGTTGCATAATATGTTTACACTTTATAAATATAACTTAATAGTAATAATGATGTTGGTAGCATTGCAATTAATCATTCAGTTTCATACTAGGGCTGTTTATGTATTATTTATAGCAGCAATGTACCTACAGTTTTTAAAGTAACAGTGCTACACTTTGGTTGATATGTAAACATATAGTAAGTAAAAGACTCATAAGCTCCCCTCCTACTTCTGGCATTCTATATTTCTACTCCTTATTCTGTTACTTTATTAAAGGAAGGCCTAGAATTTTGATGTCGTTCCCAGGAATACCAGCGGTCGGGATGGGGGATTTAAATTCAGTTAGGAACCCATTTCATGATAAACTCCCCCCACAGGTTGATAGAGATACCTCATTCCCGCTGTTGAGATAGGTATGATAGATGTCTGGAGGCATATGTACCCGACCATGCTGGGATAAACTTGCTCCTCAGCCTCCTACCGCACTCTTTCCTGGCTGGACTATGCTTTGGTGACACTGTCACGGTCAGTTACCTGTCCAGGGTCGGCAGCTGGCACATACGGATGCTGGCAGGTCTCCAGGTACAATTCGCCGGCGTGGGGCTCTGGCATTCTGCACGCCGCGTTGTGCGGCATAACCGTTGGTGGCGAAAGCTGCTGGCGTAGCGCTGTGCGTGTGTGCGCGAAGGAGATTCTGCTTTATGCATGTTTACTGTTTAATGCGTTTGCGCGTGCGCGTGTGCATGCGTGCGGCGTGACGTGCTGCGCACTGGCACCAAACGGCCTATTTAAGCCTGGAGAGTACCACTCTCCAGTGCTGTAGTATTGCAGCTAGTTTGCGAGTTGTACTCCCGTGGTCTGCCCGTTTGTCTTCTGAATGCTGATCTCTGCCTGTCTGACTACACGCTCCGTTGCTGACCTCTGCTTTGTATGACTGCCCGCTCTGTTAAAGACCCATGCCTGTCTGAGAACCCGTTCTGCTGCCAACTTCACGCCTGTACGAGGACCTGATCTGTTGCTGAACTCTGCCTGCTCAAGGATCTGCTCTACTGCCCAGTCATCACCTGTCATCTACTCTACTGAGTTTCTGAGTCATTGCAGTACCCGACTCACCTTACCAACCCAGTCTCACCTACGGTTCTGCAAGCTCTCCTGCCCCTTGGTTACTGCTGGCTCCTGTTCCTACCTCAGGGACCTCAGTTGGCAAGTCACAGGAGTTGCTGTCCTCACCTCAGCATACTGGTCTCCATCAAGGTACGTGACAGACACCATCTTTGCTTCAGTTTGGTTTCTGACCTCTCCAGATACATATTATTTAGGGAACCCCTCCTCCTCCCAGAATATGGAAATGTAATCCCTTTTGGTTAGATCTCATTAATGCAGATGAGGCAATCACTAGAGACCTGGCAGAATTTTCACATATGCATAGAGATGAGGAGGAAAGCATACCTTATGCTGGGTACACACAATGAGATTTTCTAGCTGATTTACTGTCAGATCGATTATTTCCAACATGTTCGATTTGCTTTCCGATCGATTTCCGAGCATTTTCCGATCGATTTCCTATTAATGGAAATCGATCGGAAAATGCTCGGAAATAGATCGGAAAGCAAATTTAACATGTTGGAAATAATCGATCTGACAGTAAATCGACCATAAAATCTCATAGTGTGTACCCAGCATTAGAGGAATCCTGATAAGGGCAGTGTCTACGTACAAGAAAGGTACACAGCAAAAGGAACAGGACTTATGCTGGATACACATGGTTTGTTCCCGCACTCGATTCCCATCGATGCGCCGCTCGATTCCCGTCGATTTGTTTATTTCCGACATGTCCGATTCGCAGTTCGATGGATCGTTAGGTCGATTTGCCATACTTTACATGACAATCGACCTAAAAATCATCGAAATGCGCTTGTCGGGAATCGAGCGGCACATTCGATGCGGGAACGAACCGTGTGTATTCAGCATTACACCAGTGTCAGACTGGGAGGGGGTAAAGCTGAGGGAATCCACTTGCTGGCCAAGCAGCAGTAATCAGGTGTTGCTGCTCACAGTTAAGACTTGCTACAGGTTTCTATTGGGTGTGGTAACACAGGGTTTCTGCTGCTTGGTGGTTTTCCTCAGTTTTTCCACCTCCCAGTCTGACACTGACTTACACACACAGGTGGCTCATTTGGAATGGGATGAATTGCAATACAAATAGTGGCAAAAATCTCTTATGGCCCATACTCACGGGCGAGAAATGTGGCCTGTCGCCAGCACACGTGAGCGTGTGGGCGACAGGCCGGCGACAGCTTCTCGCCAGGTCCCTCCGCGTACACACGCGGAAGAGGGACCAGCGGCGAGGCAGAAGCTGTCGCTGACGTTCCTCCTCCCCCCGCCGGAAGCTCCATGTACCTACATGGAGGTTGCTGTCGCTAGTCCGCGTACTCACGCGGACTAGCGACAGTTGCGGCGGGGGGGCAGCGGCGACTGTCGCCATGCGATTGAAAGTTTCAATCGCATGGCGACATGAGCGGCGGGCGACAGTTCGGGGTGCGCGCGTGTGCGACGGCCCATACTCACGGGCGACCTGTCGCCGCAACACGCGCGCGCCGCGTGTTGAGGCGACAAAAGTCCCTCGTGAGTATGGGCCATTAGGCTAGATCTCCATTAATGCGAAAACAGGCCGATTCCCCGGCCACAAATTCAAATGGAATTTGGCAGCCTATAGTAGTCTACGCAGAGCATCCGAATTCATGGCTGGGGAGAAATCTGAGGCCCTGCAGTATAATGATCGTGTCACCCGTCCGAATCCTATAGCCGTGCATAGCGCAGCTAGAGGGATTTGGCTGCAAGACACGTCACAGCTGTGCCGGCATCGTGTCTCGCAAGATGCATGCCGAGCACAGTGGAAACTAGCCCTAAGAGAGCTGTCTAATCTTAGCGAGGAGAAGTAGAGATCCTCTATCTTTTGCAAAAAACAAGTCAGGGAGTTGAAGTGAGAGGCCCTGCAGATTTTATAAATGCTTTTAGGGCTGGTTCACACTTTGCGATTCTTCAGCGCTTTGCTATCACCCTATGGATACATTCACACTGCAGTGTTTGCGATGTCGATCAATCGCAAACGCGCTGCATGCGTTGTGATTCTCGTTCTATTGAACAGGAACACAAGTGCAGATCACGCTGAATCGCGAGATTTTGGCAGCAAAATGCCGAGCCGAAAGTGATTTTGGGCTAGCGGCGCTCCAAGTGCCGAGTGTGAACCAGCCCTAAGAGAGTTTTATGAAGATCAGTACAAATCTCCAGCAACCTTTACTCTGAGATACACCTCTCAGAGCCAGGGCCGGTTTAAGCAACAATGGGGCCCCAGGGCAAAATAAACCTGGGGGGCCCCCCAACAGATACCCCGGAGCAAAAATTGGCATTAAGGGACCTTTTTTGCAGCTGGTATAGTCATGGTTTGAAGCCCCAATCGGTCAGAGCTCCACATTCTGGCTTCCCCAGCCTGCATGGGGGACAAGGGGTTAAAAAGTTTCAGGAGGGGGGACCCCACATAATTTAAAAAAAAAAAATACCACACTCTAAAAAAAAAAAAAAATTGGGAAAATAGGAAAAAATGCCAGGGATCTTCATACAGCCATATTGCGGCTGTATAGCGATCCCTGGCAAAAGCGCTGCGGCTGCGTATGGACCCCCTGGAAACCCTGTCAGGAAATTTATTGCTCTTTCTTTTGAAACATGTAAAATTACACTACCGTTAGGTACTAAAAGTAACATTTACCACATTTAAAAGTATACTTTTTTCCTTCGAAACTTTAAAATCGATTTTCTCAAAAACTATAAGGTCTTTTCGAAAAATAGTTTTTTCCTCTTATTCCCAATGATCTCCTTAAAGGGAAGGTTCAGGGAACTCTTTAAAAAAATAAAAATCCCTATCCACTTACCTGGGGCTTCCTCCAGCCCGTGGCAGGCAGGAGGTGCCCTCGCCGCCGCTCCAGAGGCTTCCGGTCGTCTTCGGTGGCCGACCCGACCTGGCCAGGTCGGCTGCCAGGTCGGGCTCTTCTGCGCTCCATGGCCGGGCTCTTCTGCGTCCCACGCGGGCGCGCTGACGTCATCGGACGTCCTCCGGGCTGTACTGCGCAGGCGCAGAACTACTGCGCCTGCGCAGTACAGCCCGGAGGACGTCCGATGACGTCAGCGCGCCGGCGTGGGACGCAGAAGAGCCCGGCCATGGAGCGCAGAAGAGCCCGACCTGGCAGCCGGCCTGGCCAGGTCGGGTCGGCCACCGAAGACGACCGGAAGCCTCTGGAGCGGCGGCGAGGGCACCTCCTGCCTGCCACGGGCTGGAGGAAGCCCCAGGTAAGTGGATAGGGATTTTTATTTTTTTCAAGAGTTCCCTGATCGTCTGCCCTGAGGTCTGATATTGCAATAAGGTAACTAACATTTTTTCTAAAATTCGCCTCGTAAGTCCTTTAAGATTGACATTTTGTCTATATACAATTATTTTATATATTTTATGAAAAAAAAATTTATAATTTTTTTTTTATATATATGTAATTTTTTCTACATGAGAGCATTATAGCTCTACTTTTTACTTTATATATGGCCTTATTGATAACAGAAATGCTCCTATAATGGGAACATTACACTGCTAGACCCCCTCTTAGGATGATTAAGGTACCACTGCCCCCGCCCATGCTAAGCCCATTGGCTAACAAGGACCATGTATGATATAAAAAGGTGCATTTTTAAATATGTTATGAACTTGATAAAGCGGAGGGTGAGCCTTCGTGAAACGCGTCGTTTTAATAAATTGTACTTTCCCAGTACTTTTATCTTTGAATGCACCTCTTTTCTCCATCCAAACTGCGGAGTTCCGTCCGCAGCAGCATATTGGATAGTTCACTTCCATCTATCGCTCCCCGGGTGAGCGTCCTGGTTTCCATCACTACAGACCCCGGAGGATGCCGGGACGTGACGTCACATCCGCCCCTACGTGTGTGAGCCTGGTCCCCGGCTAGGCCAAGTGGGACGCAAGTGTGCTGAGGCTGCGTACGCTGTGCCAGCCACATCTGAATCAGGTGAGACCTGCCCAACAGCAGCGCTGTATTACGTTGGTAGAAGACTCAAAGTGGCCCATCTTCTCTGTGAATACAGACCTCACACCCCAGACTAGGATTGTGTTATTACTGTGTTACGTTAGCCCAGTTCAGGGCAAAACCTTACATATTAGCAGCAGGGCTTCCTGCAACCCAGCCTAGATCCCTCGCTCAGGGGTCCACAGGCTACAGGAATATCACCCACCGCTCAGCGGTGAATTCCTCAGGAGTATAGGCCGCCAGCTCCTCTGGTGGTCTATACTCAGAGTTGTTACTGTTGCACCAAACACTTACACTCTCTCCGGTGTCTAGAGGTTAGACATATCTGATTATTGACGATTCCGCATATCCTCAATAATCGGGTATATCTGTATTCTTGGGGATACTGCGGATCGCCAAGGATCAGATTCTCTCTCTGGTTGCTGACACCGATCGTTACACATACCTATGCTGTCAGTGAGGCTAGTGATGATGATGATGATGATGGGTGCATGCATGCATGCTGATATTTCACTGTTTGTCGGAAAGTGCTGCTGTGAAGAAGAAGGATCCTTTAGGTGCTTCCACCAAGGGGGAGCCCATGAGCAGAGGAAAAGAGGAAAGAAAAAGCTGTACATGTGCAAAGGGGGGGGGGGGTGCCAGTTGGGTTTTGGCAGTTGAAGGCTAGTCAGGGTGGAGCCTGAAAAGCCCATGATGCCGCAAAAAAATAAATAAATAAGTTTAATGGTTTGATAGTCATGATACAATGCTCTACTTGGCAGCAAGAAATAATAAGCATGTTTTTTTTTTTTTTTTGTGAGAAAATAGAGGCAGAGAGACTAAAGAAGAGACCAGACCTTTGGTGAGACTGACAAAGCAAAGCAAAGGCACAGACAAGAGAGCACTACTTAAAAAAAACTGAAGTAAGGAAGATAAAGAGAGCTGCAGACATAAAAGGAGAGGAGAGAGACCACTCACATCTACAGGCGGGTCGGTTGTACATTCACTGTATAGAAGTTACAGGCAAAGTACGAAATTCAGGCATTCTATAGAATGCCTAGGCAAAGTACGTAACAAAAACAGACACATTTCGCACTTTGTCGAACCTGTCTTAGGCATTTTATAGAATGCCTAGGCAAAGTACGTAACAAAAATAGGCATTTCGTACTTTGAATAAAATAGTCGGGCATTCTATAGAATGCCTAGGCCTGAATTTCGTACTTTGCATGTAATATATATATATATATATATATATATATATATATATATATATATATATATATATATACAGGTACCACTGCCAGGGCGCTTATGTCAATGGGAGGATCTGCCAATAAGAATAGCAGTAGTGCGCGCGTCTAGGAACAGATCTTAACTATGCCGACAAGCAGAACGCCAACACCGCACACTCACAGTTGGGAGAAAATAGCAGCTCCACATACTGCGCCCCATACTTGTACCTCCTTTAGAGCCACATCAAAAGTATGGACACTCTGGACCACCCAGGCTGAGCCTCTCTGGCGGGGAGCATATTTAATGTCCATCACAGAGACTTCACCCAGGAAAGGGATAAACTCGGATGGCTTCACAAAATGCAAAAAGATACGAGGTAGGCAGGTATATAGAACACAATGTCCCAAGGGAGTACAAAAAAAGAGAATGGAGCTGCGGCGATAGTTACAGGTTTATATGTTAAACTTTGTCCTATCATCGTTGGGGGCAAAGAAACAACTCATTCATATGCTGTCATGGAGGTACCAGGAAATATATATAAACAAAATCAGCACTAGTGTTGGGCGAACATCTAGATGTTCGGGTTCGGGCCGAACAGGCCGAACATGGCCGCGATGTTCGGGTGTTCGGGCCGAACTCCGAACATAATGGAAGTCAATGGGGACCCGAACTTTCGTTTTTTTTTTTAAAGCCTCCTTACATGCTACATACCCCAAAGTTACAGGGTATGTGCACCTTGGGAGTGGGTACAAGAGGAAAAAAAATTTAGCAAAAAGAGCTTATAGTTTTTGAGAAAATCGATTTTAAAGTTTCAAAGGGAAAACTTTCTTTTAAATGCGGGAAATGTCTGTTTTCTTTGCACAGGTAACATACTTTTTGTCGGCATGCAGTCATAAATGTAATACAGATGAGAGGTTCCAGGAAAAGGGACCGGTAACGCTAACCCATCAGCAGCACACATGATGGAACAGGAGGAGGGCGGCGCAGGAGGAGAAGGCCACGCTTTGAGACACAACAACCCAGGCCTTGCATGCGGACAAGAAGCGTGCGGATAGCAATTTGCTTTTTGTCGGCATGCAGTCATAAATGTAATACAGATGAGAGGTTCCAGGAAAAGGGACCGGTAACGCTAACCCAGCAGCAGCACACGTAATAGAACAGGAGGAGGGCGGCGCAGGAGGAGAAGGCCACGCTTTGAGACACAACAACCCAGGCCTTGCATGCGGACAAGAAGCGTGCGGATAGCAATTTGCTTTTTGTCAGCATGCAGTCATAAATGTAATACAGATGAGAGGTTCCAGGAAAAGGGACCAGTAACGCTAACCCAGCAGCAGCACACGTAATGGAACAGGAGGAGGGCGGCGCAGGAGGAGAAGGCCACGCTTTGAGACACAACAACCAATGCTATACAGTGGCGGGTGAGCGGTGTACTACTATTCCCAGCAGCGACACAGAGCACAATGCTATACAGTGGTGGGTGAGCGGTGTACTACTGTTCCCAGCAGAGACACAGAGTGGCAGTAAACACAATGCTATATAGTGTGGGGGAGCGGTGTACTACTGTTCCCAGCAGCGACACAGAGCACAATGCTATACAGTGGTGGGTGAGCGGTGTACTACTGTTCCCAGCAGTGACACAGAGCACAATGCTATACAGTGGTGGGTGAGCGGTGTACTACTGTTCCCAGCAGAGACACAGAGTGGCAGTAAACACAATGCTATATAGTGTGGGTGAGCGGTGTACTACTATTCCCAGCAGAGACACAGAGCACAATGCTATACAGTGGTGGGTGAGCGGTGTACTACTGTTCCCAGCAGCGACACAGAGCACAATGCTATACAGTGGTGGGTGAGCGGTGTACTACTGTTCCCAGCAGCGACACAGAGCACAATGCTATACAGTGGTGGGTGAGCGGTGTACTACTATTCCCAGCAGCGACACAGAGCACAATGCTATACAGTGGTGGGTGGGTGAGCGGTGTACTACTGTTCCCAGCAGCGACACAGAGCACAATGCTATACAGTGGTGGGTGAGCGGTGTACTACTGTTCCCAGCAGAGACGAAGAGTGGCAGTAAACACAATGCTATACAGTGGTGGGTGAGCGGTGTACACAAAGTGGCAGTAAACACAATGCTATATAGTGTGGGTGAGCGGTGTACTACTGTTCCCAGCAGCGACACAATGACTGGGGGGACCCTGGCTAGCCTGGCTGGAGAGAGAACTACCCTGCCTGCCTACCCAAAGCTAAACCCACAGACAAATGGCGGAAAAATGACGTGGATCGGGTATTTATTTACCCGAACCACGTGACCCGTTCGGCCAATCAGAGCGCGTTCGGGTCAGAACCACGTGACCCGTTCGGCCAATCACAGCGCTAGCCGAACGTTCGGGGAACGTTCGGCCATGCGCTCTTAGTTCGGCCATATGGCCGAACAGTTTGGCCGAACACCATCAGGTGTTTGGCCGAACTCGAACATCACCCGAACAGGGTGATGTTCTGCAGAACCCGAACAGTGGCGAACACTGTTCGCCCAACACTAATCAGCACACAGAAGAATCGTAAGACAGGCCAAGATCAGTAATCAGAAAATCAAGAGTAATACAGGCAGTGAGCAAAAGAGTAGTCAGACAAAACAGTTGAAACCAGGACATAAATGCAAGGAACAGGCAAGGAATTAGGTACAAGGGTAAGTGACCAGAACACAAGGCATACTAGCATGAAATGGTCTAGCGATGTTCCTTTGCCAGAAATAAATTTAAATACTGCTCAATGATCAGCTGTTCATTCAGAAAAGTCTCCAGAGCACCATCTTCAGGTGATTCAATGAACTGCAGACTTTCAGTACGAGTGAGACACCTGCTGGTGGACAGCGGAAGTCCATATAAAGTCCACAATGCTGGAATTCAAAGGCAATAATCCTGTCACAGTAAATATGCCCCAGGCTGCTGCCTTTTTGGCCTTGCCCTGAAAGAGAAGACTATACTTCCTTCCCAGAATCCACTCTATTCAATAACAGTCAATGTAAAGCTGACCTGAAGTGTTCTCCTGAGCTGCATATGTAAAAGTCAAGGTAGACATAATTGAGTATTCAGGCTTTAGATGCAGCTTATGTATGGCTCAGTTACAGTTGCAGCCAGGAAACCAGTGTTTGAAGGGATAAGGTTAGAGTGCAAAAGCTAAGCCAATGACAGGGTTCTTTATTCAAAAGTGTTTGTTGGTGCATCAAAACAGCAGGTAATCTCCACAATGAAGACTTAGAAACCTTACCTAGCTGCCTATTGACAGATGAGGACTGGACAGACCTGTTAAAGGTAAATGCCGCTCAGAAAAAGTCTGTATTGTTTAGCGTCCTTTGTGACAATGCATATACTTTGATTGTTCTATGTAATAAAAGCCCAGTTACAGGCATAGATCTATCTACTGTATACAACCTGACAAATTAGTTAGCAGAATGCCCAGTATTACCTCTTTTAGTGTAAAACTAGGCTTCTGAAGCAGAAAGTCTTGGACCTCTTCAGGGTTTATAACTACATTTTTAAAACAAAAGCGAAATCGATAGAGGACGCTGTCCTCCGCCATGACGGCATCTCCCCTGCTGTCCAGCCGATCCTAAGTCTGGAACCCATCCCCTCTGCCCAACTTGGGTCAGCCTCGGATTCCAGCCATCTTCTCTATTCAGCTTTGGCCAGCCTCACCAAAGAGAAACAGTAAGAGCCCGTTGGGCAACTCTGACAGTGTCAGGCAGCTTGAATGACACACACAGTATCTGCTTTGCTGATTTGTACTGCTATGGGACACACACCAAGTTTGGCTTGCTTGTTCTGTGCAGTGAATACACTTATGCATGCTCTGCTGCATCAGCTGCTTTATGCATCAACTGTGGACTGATACCTTGAATTTGCTGAGTACGCCTTACAGGCGGTGTTTAAGTGATTATTCGCAAGTTTTATCAAGAGTATCCACTCCATCACACCAGTCTCTTACTGTGGTCGTCATAATTGGAGATTGATTTGTGACTTGCATTATTGCTTTGGCTGAGAAAACGAGGCTCTATTACATGTTGTTTATCCCATTACCTGGCTCTACATGACTTGTGCTATATTTTTTGGATCCCATATCATTCTGCAGGTGTCAGGACATACACAAATATATATTTTTTGATGTTCGGCTGCACAGCCTTAATCTAGATTCATGTGCACATGAGAATATACCAATAAGAGTTATTCAGTAGTTAATGTCAGGAGAAGTTGGGTTCGGGGGTGTGGGCGGTTGGCTGTGGGGTGGCTCGCTGTCAAGTGTTTTTATATGAAGAAATTTACATTTTTGCAAATATTAAATAAAGTTTTGTATTTTTATAATCAATATATTTGTATTCAATCAGGACATACCCTTCTTATACCCTATCTCAAACAATTTTCCTCTGAACTGTGCATGAAGTTTGGCTTTAATAAAAAAATAATAAAAATGGAATCTGCTTGTAGTCATGGTGTTGGAGAAAACAAATAAAACTGACCTAAACACAGATCACTTTGGATAGTACAATTTTTAGGTATGGAATGTGGCTGTGCTAATAATACAATACTTGCCCAACTCTTGACCTCATATGCACGATCACTGATCTTTAATATAACAATGGCTCTTGTATTTGGCCTGAGAAAAATGTAATTTTGAGGCCATCTTAGTCAAACAGAGGTGCCCCTTTACAGATGACCAGATCATTGTTTCCAATTCTTAGAGTCATAATGACCTCTGACCCCTTCAGTGACAGATTGATCAATTTTCCAATTTTGTGTAGTTCAAAGCAAAATCAATTGGTCACAGTGAAAAATGCAACACTTTAAGGATAAAATACTAATATCCAGGGCTGGCCTTAGATCACCAACTGCCTGAGCAAGTTTTGCCAAGATGTCCCCTGCCCAGTTTACTGTACAATCTACCAGGATCCCTAAGCACATAGGGAATCTCGGAGCAGAAATGAAGAACCATGTGGAGCATGTCATGGCATAAAATATGCATGGTAATGACAGATTTGGCTGTGGTCAAATAATCAACATAACATGACCATATACAAATCTACCAGGAGCATAGCTAGAACTCAGTGAGCCTCCCAGCACCAACATTCAAATTATCCACCTCCTCATGAAGAAAAAAAATAAAGCCCTAACTACAGTGGAAATAGTGATACAAGAAATAATAAGTTATAACATTTTATGTTCTGTTTACCACAACTTTCACTTCTAGAAATGTTAGTGTATAATTAAGCTGCATGTCCCCAAAGTAATATAAAAGTTTAGGTTCCCGGTTATGGACAAAAGTGGGGCTATTGACTTGTACTTACGCTCGTCTTAGAGAGCGTGCAGTCAGTTCCGCGCCCCTGAGAAACAGTAGGCACTCCATTTGATGCGGCTGGCTGGTAAAGCAGTAGATGCTTTTGCGGAGCTACCCGCAGACCAATACAGCGATAAGACTATCAGGGATGCCATAATCTGTAAATTCCAGTTAAATTCCAGTTAACTCCAGAAGTTCGCTATCCAGAAAGGGTCCACAGACTCTTACGCAGAAATGGATAGTTGCTTATGCACCACATTCCACCATTGGACTTTCACCCTTAAAGGAGTGATCCAAGCTGGAAAAAAAAAAAGATCCACTTACCTGGGGCTTCCTCCAGCCTGTGGCAGCCGTCCTGTGCCTTCGCCGCAGATCCGTTGGCTCCCGGTCTTCTCCCCAGGTCGGGTTCCGGGTCGGCTTCTTCTGCGCTCCACGGCACAGGTCACAATGCCTCTCCGATGTCATCAGGACGGTACTGCGCACCACCGGAGCTGCGGCGAGGGCACAGGACGGCTGCCACAGGCTGGAGGAAGCCCCAGATAGGTGGATCTTTTTTTTTCCAGCTTGGATGTTTCCTTTAAGGAAAAGACTTATTATAATCTTGAGGATTTGATGATCCATGACCTGCTCCTTGTTGTATGACCTACAGACATGAGACAGTAAATGCTGGAGTGGAAGCCTCAGTCTGCATAAAAAGCCGCTGAGCTGGCAGACACCGTGGTTGCAACCCGAGTACTGGACAATTGCAAACCTGTGGTACTGGCCACTTACAAGCCTGTGGTACTGGACACTCGCAGACACTCGCAGGTACCTGATAGTCGCAAATGACCAGTATCTGACAAGGATAGAGCCATGT
Organism: Hyperolius riggenbachi; assembly: GCF_040937935.1. Lineage (NCBI taxonomy): Eukaryota > Metazoa > Chordata > Amphibia > Anura > Hyperoliidae > Hyperolius > Hyperolius riggenbachi. Next base: position 142,885,555 of record NC_090654.1, read on the forward strand.
CCCAGAATTGGAGAGAAGACATGCCCCCTGGCCATGTGAATCGTGAGTCAACAAGGCCCTGGTGTGAGCTGTGTGGCAGGCATGGCTACTCCAAGCAAAACTATTACACAGGGAAGCCGGCCCAACCACCTAGCAAGGGGATTAGCATCACGACGGCGCCAACCCTAAGGGGGCTAGAACCTACCTTACCCTATCTGTGCTGTAATCAACACATTTGCTAGGTATGTTAGGGAGAATAGTAGGAACAAGTAAAAAAAAAAAAAAAAAGACCTTGTAACATACAGTATATGAGCTGTGGCATTATCAAGATGGGCACTGGGGATTCCACGGCCCCTGGAGGCCAAACTAAATTTAGCTAAATTAATGCCAGTGGGGGTGCAACGAGACCAGAGCAGAGGTGCCTCATGCTATTCTCTGGTAGTCTGGTGGTCTCCCCATCCCCCTACTCTATTCCATAGCAGTCTAGTGGTCACGAAGAAAACAAGAGCGCTCCTGTGGTGCATTAACCTTATTTAATTATTTCCGCAAAAAACAATATATTGCACTTACATTTAAAAGGTAGTTACAGCGCATATCAGAGGCCACCCACGATCCGTTCTCCTTCCCTCGGTCTGGCCAGGATCTGGGATCGCTACAGCTAATTCCGCGTTGTTTGTGCGGTGGAGCAGGAGATGAGGGGGACGTCGACTCATTGCGCTAAATGCACACTCCGAGCTCCTCTGTCAGCGCCGCTCCATGCACTGGAAGAGACGCAATCTCCCGTCGCAGATCGATGACATCAGCAACGTCACCACCAGAGCCGCAACAGCCTCCAGGGGTAGGCGTGGCAAATCCAGATTTACCGCTTCACAGGGAGTGGGTAGAGTAACCCACTCGCTGGCAAGAGCTAAATCCGTATTGGCCATGCCCACCCCTGGAGGAGAGCGAGCTGCTGCGGCTCTGGTGGTGACGCTGCTGACGTCATTAATCTGCGCCTGAATATTGCGTCTCTTCCAGTGCATGGAGCAGCGCTGACAGAGCAGCTTGGAGTGTGCATTCAGCGTGACGAGTCGACGTCCCCCGCATCTCCTACTCCACTGCACGAACAACGTGGAATTAGCTGTAGCGATCCCAGGTCCTGGCCAGATCGAGGGAAGGAGAACGGATCGTGGACAGCCTCTGATATGTGCTGTAACTACCTTTTAAATGTAGGTGCAATATATTGCTTTTGCGCTAATAAGTAAATAAGGTTAATACACCATAGGAGCGCTCTTGTTTTCTTCTTATTGAATTTACTGCCTGGTACTACCCAGTTGAAAAGCAGCACCTAGTGCATTTGACAAGAGGAATACCTCTGAAATATTCAAAAATCTGCTGGCCTCCAGTAGCACAGGAAAAAAAATCAATTTCATCTGTGTAGTCTAGTGGTCTCCCCATCCCCCCTTACTACTCCCTGGCAGTCTAGTGGTTCCCCCCACCACCATAGTATTCCTGTGGTCCCCTTACCCCCTACAAAATTCACTAGCAGTCTAATAGTCCCTTCAATCACCCCAAACTATTCCCTGTCTAGTGCACCACATCTCCCCACCTTCATCCATCCCAGTTGAGTGGCCCCCCATCAACCCCCTGTGACAATCCAGCCCCGCGATCCCGTCGAGATCTGCTCCCGTTAGCGTACGCAGGAAGTACGGGCGCAGACGGACAACGAGACCGGTTGCTGGATCGTCAGAGGTAAGAAAGAAAAGGGCGACAGAGCGTGCCAATCCCGTCTAATCTGCTCCTGTTAGCATACGCAGGAAGTACGGTGAACAGACTGACAAAGATTGGTCGCGCAGCTGCCGACAATATGTAATGGGACAAACATCCACCAATCCCGTATTGCTAGGCCACTGTTGCCATGCAGGTCTCATGCACTAGAGACTGCTGGAGGCAAATTCACTGTGTGCGTAGTAAACGGTTAAGATTGGTTGGAGGTGCCCATATATGTACAATTCTGATTGTATATACAATCTGTAAACTAAAACTATCGATTTTGCGCTGGAAATCGGGTAAATACACTGCCACCACTGTCTGGTTGTATGGAGCAGACAGTCTCCAACGCTATCATAATACGGTAGCCAGCCCAATCACGTTCAACACGCTCAAGTCACCGTTCGGGGAATAGTCACTTCCGACGGCTTAAAGACTGTGAGCAATGTGACGTTAAAGAAAGGTTGCTGGGTCCCTATATGATGCAATCTCGAATTGTATTTACAATCGAGAAACGAAAGTTATCGATTTCGCACAGGAAATCTGGTACTAGCTAATCCTAGAAGGAAGAAACGGTTATTTACAACCTAGCTAGCAAATCAACAATTTATAAGCAAATCATAAAAGAATGCGGTAGTATGACTGACTCTTCAGAGGGCAGATTCGTTATAGCAGCAATCAGATGACCAGAACAGGCACAAGACTGAACGATAAAAATCGTTAGTTTATTTCTAAACTACATACACACAGCTTATTTTAGAACAGATTGATTGACAGAGAGAAAAGAGGAAAAGGAACAGAATGTCTGAATATACACAGTTCAAATACCGTTATTGGTAGTCCATGCGGCAATCGCAAGTCTTTGGCGTAATGTCCAAAATGGCGGTTGCCATGCGGCCAACAGGCCGTTGTTAGAAAGTTCCAAGATGGAGGTTTTGGCCCGTGTCCTTGCGGGCTGCCAGGATGTTACTAGGCATCAGATTGAAGGTAAAGGACTCAGAGCTTTCTGGGCTCTGTCTGGTTATAGCCCCCACTCCAGGAAGGAGGGGTTAGGGGGCGTGGATCACACACCTCTTTGGAATAGGAGATCTCTGCCCCTCTCATAGAGACACAAATTTACCTGAATCATGATAAGTGTGCTCATCTGCAAACCGTACAAGTTAGGTTAAATCTAATAACATTTTTAGGTTTGTCAGAATTTATCAAGAACGTTGATACCCAACTTGGGGGATCAGACCCCTGGGGTATTAGAGGGTTATTTTAAAACAATCTTACGCTAGATCTGGCAGTCCGATTGGTCCGTAAACCTATCAGAAGAACCAGCGCCCTGTGGAATCCCATAACCTGTGCAGATTTCATGGCCAGGGAGATCTGCTATGCCAGGAATTATGAAGGAAATATGGAGAACATATGAATATTTGGATTCCTGAGGTCACAGCAGGTCAGCTGCTTCCAGAGAGAAACTGATAAGATCTGGGCATTTGCTAGTTCTGTATGGAGGTGAGAATGTTAGAGACACCATTCTGCCAGAAACTTGGGGATTTACGATTTATGCCAGCCCTATCTGTGATGGATGGGCTATAAACACCTCAGGGGGTCCACTGTGCTGGCAGAGAATCTTTTCACAGGAGGCTAATTAACTGACCATGAAAAGATTCCTCCAGCCCTTTGGAGAAGGAGAAAAAAAATGTATTTAAACCAAAAATTGTCAGTTTGGTTGGTTTGCGAAGAACTGGCGTTCGTAACTCCATGACACATTCGATATGTCATATCGACGGCGTCACATCTCCCCCCTTTACAAGATTGGGGAAGGAGCGGTTAGCAGGACCTTGACTGAAGCAATACCAACTTGCTACTTGGGCTCAGTACAGCGGGGAAGCCTGGGTTCCACATGACCTTGGGGGTTGCCCTTTTTGTGTTGGTCAGTGGTTTAGCCAGGAGGCTACAGGGCTTCGCAAACGTCCTGTAGTATCCCGCTGTTCCCAGAGAGGCCTGTACCTCTGTCATGACAATCTGATCTGCGTCTGGTTCAACGGTCAGATTGTCAGCTGACAGCTGTCCTAGTACCAGGGACGAGTGATCGCAGCGTTGCTCCCAAGTCGGGGGGAACACAGGGATGTCATCCGGGTACGTGACTGTACAACCGTGCTGGCTCTTCCACAGGTCGTTCCACGCCTGGGGAAAGGTGGCTTGGGCATTCATCATACCAAAAGACATCCGCATCGAGGCGTTTAAGTCCAAGGGCAGGGTGAATGTGGATTCCAGGCGCGCCTCCGGCACGGTTGGAATCTGCCAGTATCCGTAGCTCCGATCCATGATCGTTAGGTAGTTGGCGGATGCCAGCCAATCCAACAGATCACCGAGGGGAGTCACGGGATACGCATCAGTTACTGGGATGTCGTCCGGCATCCTATAGGCCTCACAGAACATGGTGGTCTGTGAGCTAGAGGATTTGCGGAGGACAGCCATCTGCAACATCTCCTCATACTTCATCTTCACTTTTGCTTGCACCTCCGG